>NC_136002.1:15323581-15426081 GCF_048128805.1 Centroberyx gerrardi | reverse complement strand
GATTCAAGGTGATAATTGTATTAATTCTAGTTTGGACATCCTTTGTGTGTTCCTAGTATGGGATGAGTCAGACAATTTTACTTAGAAATATCAACTGACTCAGACATTCCCTCTGCAAAATGGACACCACAACACTAACGCACACATAGGCATATGCAATTTGTTGCATCTGGAAAACAGATTTACATTCATCTTTATGAACACACAAAAGGCATTCGGAGCTGCTATTTATATAGAATGGAGGCTATACTGTTACAGGTAGAAGCAAATGTGTTACCAAGCAGTGGTGCCATGTGTTAGCTTAGAGAATGGTAAGAAGGGCAGAGTGATTCTATCTGTAGCTTCAGCAGGACGTGTGTCAACTGTGGAAATGTCAACTGTTCAATACAGTCACTCGATCTCTCTCTGTCTAACTCTCGCTCTCACACGCAGCGCAGGGCTACTCCAATTCCACACACACACACACACACAGATACACACATGCAGTTGTTTATGTGAGGATGTACTATGTTTAAGTATAGTTGTCTTTAAGGGAAACACTGGCATGCAAACAGTAGTAATGGGAAATGCCAAACTGAAAAAAATGCATGAGTAAATCACCTTAAAAGCAGGTGGGATAGATTTTCCCTGGCATTGTTTAGTTCCACTCACAAGGGTAAGGTAAACGCTCTTCGATCATGATGGGTTGCTTGGCGTCTTCGTGGATGGCAATAGCGTGTGTGAACAATAAGTCGAGGCTGTTTCAGTTGCCAGATCACAGAAAAAAATTAAACACCTTTGGGTGTTTTCCACACCGCTGTGAAACACAGAATGACCAAATTTCTCATGGAGGAATGGTGTTGCATCTCTCCAGCAGAGTCCCAGACACAAGCTCAGGGCATTTCCATGGCATGTTCAAAGGCAAGGGGCTTTGAACATATAGGTCTGATTGGAGTCAATCATTCATTCATTTTTTTAATGAAGAGTCCAATGCAGGAAGAGTCATAATGATTTCCTGCTTTCAGCCTTCCAGCACTTCCTGCTGTGAAATCACGAAATCATGTGATGCCGAATAGATGCACAGAAAGAGACGGTTTCTGGGGATCATTTCTGTTGCATCAACACACTTGATCTGCCTCACAACTTTGCCGTCTGCTTTATTGATTGTGAAAATGCACAGGCTGTTGTATACTGTCATTACAGTTTCATCACCCATTCCTTGAAGTACAGCACTGACCCTTTGCAATTGATCAAGAGTGGATTGATTGACAAAGGAAGAGGAAGAGTAGGGAAGAGAGAGGAAAGGGGTTCAGAGAGCATGTGGGAGGGAGTGTGGAAGACATGGAAAGAAAGAAAGAGTGAGAAAGAGTGGGGGAGAAAAATAAAGAGGGAAGACAGAAAGAGGAGGGAGAGAAGTAGAGAGAGAGAAATAGTTTGGTGAAAGACTGTGGGTAGAGAGAAAATAACAGAGAGAAAGATTGAGGAAAGTGGCTAACAAGCAGAACATAATAAATGATCCCATTGTTTTTTCTCAATCAGAGAGCCTGTTTGGCAAGCCAAATAACTGGAAATGACTCATACAAACATCATCTATTTCCAAGAGCCTGTCTGGGTTCGTTTCCTTTCCGTTTTTCCTGTGTGTCTGAACAGAGTACGAAGTAGCCCACATAGAATTTGAATGGATAGAAAGGACTGACACTGGACTGCCATCTAGACTGGTGGTTCAGTTCCTCAGCATCATGGTCTGTTTATGTTCTGCTGCTTTGCCTTTGCCATGTAGAGACCTTAATCCCACCTTTCACTTATCTCTATTTAGTTCATTCCCCTTTGATTCAATCTATTTAAATTGTAAAAAAATACATTTTATTTGATAATGGTGGCATGTTCATTCTGAATTGCTTATTAAAATGTAAAATATGACACTCTTCTCGTGCCAAAGAGTTCTTCACTGTTTTAATATTTGAAGAAAATGCACCTCATGAATTGAATGAAATCTAAGTATATTTACTTCTGTCTGTGGGAACCCACATTTGTGTGTGTGTGTGTGTGTCTAAGTGTTTGTTATTCCTCTCCACCCACTTCTCTCTAACATTCACCTTCTCTGAACTTTTCTCTCTCTCTCTCTCTCTCTCTCTCTCTCTCTCTCTCTCTCTCTCTCTCTCTCTCTCTCACACACACACACACACTCACACACATCTCTTGTCGGAAAGGTCTACACGGAGAAGCAGCAGTCTCTTCTCTCTGCTTCTTTGTTGCCTTCACACACGTTGTGAGAAGGGAAATTGAATTTGCGCAATCAAATATGTGATTCCCTTACTCAAAGACAGTTTGGTATGTATTAGTGATCACAGCCTAATGCCTCTCCACCCCAAATAACATCACAGAATGTGACTGTAACTTCTACTGACTACTGTTTTTTTTATGGCCCCTGCAATGATGAGATGTCCATCCCTAATCTAAATGGATGTGTATCTATTTAGATTCTATATACAGTGTATTCATCTTATATATTAAATACCTATGTGGAGTGGTTTTATAAAAGGACATTTTTACATTCAAATTCTCTCTCCGTTTTCTCTCGCTCTCTTTTGCCCTTTTTCTCAGACTGTTTCTATCTCTCTAGTTTATCCATCTGTGTCTCTGTCTTTCTCTCTCACTCTGAAGCAATAAACCTGAAAGCCTAGTCTAATTAAATGACACCCAGCGTCTCCTTTATAACTAGCTGGCTTTTACAAACCACCTGGGCGGTTAACAAATGGTGTCTGCATGTGTCTGTGTTTGTCTAAGCATATGGGCTCAAGTGCATTTGTATGCAAATTTGTGTGTCTTTCATAGCTACATACTTTTTCCATGTGTGTGTTGTACTTCATACTGTTTGTTTGTGTGTGGAGATGTGTGTGATTGCATAATGGGTTCGTGTGCATGTCTTATGTGCTGTGTCGTGCACACTTTTGTGTCCACTCGTGTTTGAGAGGGTGTGTGTTTGTGTATGTGTATGCATGTGTGATTGTTTACTTGCGGATCAGTGACTTTGTACTAACAGTTTTAAAGTATATTGGCCATCTGAATAGCAATGAGACAATTAGCTAAAGCCTATGATCCTGGGCTCAGTGCGTCTTGCTTATTAGAATTGGTCCAGCACACTACAGCTGCACTGCTGTCACACTGATATGGAAATTAAGGGACACACACACACACACACACACAGAGAGAGTAACAAACAAACAAAAGCAGTAAAAGGCACAGGCACAGAGAGAAAAGAAAAAGAGAAACAGAAATACAGACAAAAACAGGGAAAGAGAGGGAGAGCAGCGGAGGAAGAGAGGGCTAGAGGGTAAATGATAGTATCATTTTTCTCAGACAGCCTGTTTTATCAGACAAATGACTAACACACATATGAACTGCTTCCAAGAGTCTGTGTTCCACCTAAAAGGGAGAAGTGCCAGAATTAATCCACTACAGAATCCATTATAGATTACTGATGGCCTACTTAAAATTACTAGCAGTAACTTCATCCATAGCATTAATCCAATTCAGTGAAATGTGATTTCTTGTAGTTACTTTTGTATTATCTTGCTTCCAAAATTTGCTGAGAAAAACACAAATGTATTACAATTCATAGTCTGATGTTAAATTGTGTCAAATTATGTTACTGCATATAATCACAATCTATTCAACTTTATAATCATTCCAATTTTAAGGAGTACACAGTGAAACAAAAAACTGTATTAGTGCCACAGTGTAATCAATTTGAGAGTAAAAATAAGACTAATTCAAACAATATAAAACAAATCTTGGTAATAACACAATATAGTATAACAGTGCAATTGTAAATGGGAGTCAAGCATGACGTATTGAGGTAGTCAGAATTGAGAAGTAAAGTATTGCGGTAGGCTGTTCACAGCAGCTTGTCCTATAAGAGTGGTAGAAGTATAGCAAAATGATTCAAGCAAAGCACAATGACTGACGCCAAGTAATTCAACAACTTTCTCTGTGCTGTGATTCTGTACCGCTTTCCCTTTGGAGTGCAGACGGAGCCTATGTGATGTGTTGACTTCAAGGGGGAATAAGTAAGATTTTTACTGCCACAACATGACCATATGGTCGGGGGTTACAGGGGTTTGATAAGGTTGTACCAGAGACACTTCGCCAGATGCTAGAATTTCAGGCTTTCAAAATTCACTTTCCGGCCTGTAATCTGTTTTGGAACAAAGACCCCCCCACCCATTGGAGTTTAACTGAAGTAAAATTGTTTAGCATGTAATGCTAGCATGTGCAAGATAGCTAGCTAGCTTGGTTAACAGACTAGCTAGCCTCAGCAAATCCGTGATTGCTTTTTATTGAAGTTAGTGTTTTTCACCATTTGTGGAATATAGGTTTACAGTTATATGCCACATAAGATTAAGCCTTCTTGTGTTTATATTTGACACACATGGGAGGATGAAGCCAATTCAGAGATGTATGTGAGTTGTACATACCAGTTTGAATTTGAAACGCACTGCAACAGCAGTATCCCATTACATGTAATCCATTACCATGCATGCCTGCTGCTGTGTGACTGGGTTGCATCCTACACTATCTAGCCAGCTGTGACAGTGCCAAGCCCCAACAGAGCTCACAACAAATGGATACCTAGTGAAATATAGGTTTAGAATTGGGGCCATTTTTATAGACTTATTTTTAACCCATGGCACATATCCAGCAGGCCTTTTTTGATAAGTGTGTCATAATAACTGCCTCAGGAAATGCACTAGAAGTATTATTGGCTGTTTTCACTTGCACCTTGTAACAGTTGTGAAACTGGGTAAGATGAGGAAAATGGTTCACAAGATGAAGTTCCATCCAACAGTTTTAGAGGCTGTGGTGAGAGTCAGGGGTCTAATATGCTAGTTTGAAAATATGTTTTTTTTTTAAGGATAATACCAGTGGTGTTTTTGAGTTTGTGCCAATCTGTCCCCCTCTTTTAAATGACTCCTGGTGGAGTCTGCAGACAGCGTTGTTGTAGATATCAGGGCTTGTTTTCCTACCTTCAGAAGAAGCCATTTGCTGCCATTTTTGTACAGTATGAAAATCAGGTTCCACAGACTTGAAAATTGCCCAGGCTAGATAATCCATCACAGTAAACATGTCGCCTTAACTTGGTTTTGGAAAAGTTTCTGTATTACTGTTAGTTCATTGTGCCCAAGTTGAGTGTTTTCATATCAATGCACACATTACGATTCACTCAGGCTTTAAGCTAGGTTTGGCACTGTAAAGCTTGTATTTTAAAAATGAAAAACAATCTTACATATGGCATGCATTGCAAAATGATTGGGGTAAATGTAAACTAGACATAGACGGCAGTAAATAGGCTTTAACTCTAAACGACACCAGTATTCTCCTTTAAAATTCAGTGAAACAGAAGGCTTGAGCCACACTGGCCGGAAACCAGAGAGAGGTAAAGAGCGCAGGGGAAGAGGGAAAGAGCGAGGGAGAGAGGAGAGGGGAGGAAAAGAGAAAGAGATTGATGAGGTCTATCATTCTCCATTAGTGATGCCCAGATTACATATCTCATCCCTAATGAGACAAATATTAGCAACCCCACCTTACACACACACACACACACACACACACACACACACACGCACACACGCACACTCACATGCATACATCCATGCGCACACACCCTATTATTCATTGTATGTGTGTGTGTGTGTGTGTGCCTGCGTGTTCGTTCTCTGAAGCCTTCCAGCTTTCTCCTTGGGTAGCAGCCACAACCTGCTCACACCACACATTATGACACCACTGATTGCCCAGGGGGTATTTCACAAAGTGAGATTAAGCAGTAAGCCAACTTATTCAGTTGAATAACGCCGTGTTACGAAGGAGGCTTGAATGGATGCCAGTTATGTAATGGCATCCATGCAGGTCTGTTGCACCAGTTGAACTTAAATTCAAATGTGGGCTAGTTTGAATGTAAATTCTTACTAATTCTGAGTTTACCTACTACTAAAACTTTAATGGTTGGACCCACTGAAATAGTTCCAATGCAGACAACTTAAAACTTGCATCTACCCACTACTCAGTGTTAAGTCAGAAAACAGCCGTTGGTTTGGTGCATCGATTTGAGAACTGGGAAAACTTGCTGGAGGACCTGGAGGAACAAATACAGCATGGCTTACATCAGCAACATGAAAATAGATTACTGAATGAACTGATGAAGAACCAAACTACAATTTAAGCTACTTTACAATTAAATAAATGATGTTTTTCCACCCTATTAATAATGGCCATGACAAACCATGACAGAGGTTTTGACAATCTACCTACAGGCTACAGGAGAAGCTCATTCGGAGGTGAGAGTTGAAATCAATGTGAACAGTGTCCTCCACCAGGGGGTCCCAGCACACCCTCACTACATATTAGAGTTTATCAGGCCTGTCCGCCAGCCTCTCCTGCCGTGCGATCCAGCTCATCAACAGAGGGCGATCAGTTGGCAGCGCAGCCCCCTCCTCACCCAAGTGTCCACAACATGTGGCCTCAGGTCCGATGAAACCACTACAAAGTTAATCACCGGCCTTTGGCCCAGGGTGCTCTGATGCCAAGTGCACTCATGAGCCTCCATGTGTTCGAACAACAGATTTGTTATGGACAATCCATGACTAGCACAGAAGACCAGTAACAAGGCACCACTCGGTTCAGATCAGGAAGGCCGTTCCTCCCAATGCTGTTAGGCACATATGAACAAACAACAGTCAGCAACAACACAAACATCAGTTTCCTCTCTTCAACTTCTTGTTGCACTGAGGCAGCCCTCTCATCCACTCGGACAAATTCTGACAGTGCAGCAGCCAGCATGGGAGGAATCCCAAAACCTGCCTGGTGCCTCTTAGCCTGGACAACTCCTGAGGAGGAGAGAGACTATCCTCTATCCAGGAGTTTGGTTCCACAGCCAACACTGTGGAGATGAGTCTAACTATATAGTTAACCTGCCACACCAGGTGTGGCTCCTCCCTCACTCAGACAGTTATGTTGACAGACCTTGTTGCCAAGGTCTTCCCCTGCCCTTTGCCTGACAGGCACTGCCCCTACCCTTCACTTGCGGTGGTGAGCCCAAAAGGCAAACTCTAGGTATAATTCACCTACTATATTATCATAAAAAAAGTAGACTCTGTCTCATTGTGGCTCTAATTAAGACATCACACACTATCCCACTATTTCTGGGCCACTATCATCTCAGTGGTTTATTAATCAGAAAGGTTAATACCAATTAATGTATAATCTCAGGACATAATGATCACTCATGGCACCAGAACTGTCTGAACCAGACAGTTTCTCTTTGTCTCTGTGTTGGGCAGTGCCTCAGTGAAACTGTTCAAGTTCAATAGCAAATATCTTATGTGCACCAAAGGTGCAAGATATACTTCCACAATGGTATTCAGTCATTGACTTTTTGTGTAAACCTCCATATTTCTTAAATGCATGCAGATATGTCCAATAGGCTATCAGTACATAATGATGATTCATCGGGAAGTGGCCTTTCTATCCATTCTCATTCTATGATTAATATCCATTCATGAGCTGTGGTCAGGGCTTATTGATCTATGCTGGAGCCAGTTTGCCTCTTGGACCAGACAGATTCTTCTTTTCCCCCTGTGCCAGCAGGGTCCTGGAATAATTCAGTTGAATCGGAGGAGTCTTAACAGGATCCAGCAGAGCAGGCAGGCAATCAAAATCAGTTGATCACTGATTTTCTCCATTTGGGGATTTACAATGATTGAAACCACAAAGCTAAGTCCAAGAGAAATAATTTTAATAGAAGAGGCCAAAGTATGGACAAACACACACTGACGTTTTAAGCAATGCATGCATGCAGAGGCGGGTGATCAGTCTTACTTTAGTGTAACAGCTGGGGAGCAGTCTGTAAAATCAATGGTTAATTTAAATGTCAGACAAGGCCTTAATGTCAATATGACAAAATGTCAAGAAAATCCACATTAGACACGCAATGACGCACACATGCATACACATACATACTCAGACACATGCACACACACACACACGCCTACACACCCATTCACATGCACACATCAACAGATGCATGCGTTCATACATGCATGTTCGTACACACCATTGAATGGTCTCAAGTTGACTAATGGCTACACATGCTGTGTGTGATACTCACATCTACAGTCACTGATCTGTGACTAAAGCTGTTCTGTTCTCCTTTTATACTTCTCTCCCACCTGTTTTTTTTCATCCTTGATTTTTTCCTCCTCCTCCCTCTTTTCCCCTTATCCTATCATTTCCTCTCATCCTATCCCTTCTCTCCTTTCCTTTTCCATGCCTTCTCCTTTTGCAATCCATACTCTATAATGGACATTTTGAAAGAAAACCTTCCCAACAATGCCGCCAGCCTCGACTTTCCCACACCGTCTCCTTCCATAATTGTAATCCCCATGTTCTTTCTTATTCTACCTCCGCCTTGCCTGCCTCCCCCTCCTTCCCCATCTTCTTCTTCCACTTTCTTTCGTCTTTTCCCTTCTCTTCCTTTTCCCATCTCCTCTCGCTTCTCACCTCTCCTTTACCATCACCTCCCCTTTCCCACACACCCTCTCCTTCCACATTTGTAATTCTCATCTTTTCATCCTCTGTTCCTCCTCACCCTCATTCCCACTCTTCCTCTCCATCCCTCTCTCCTCTAACCCTTCTACTGAGCGCTGGTTAAAGATATAATCTGTCTTCCACTGCTCGCCACTGATTGGATCCACTGGGAAATGGCAGCGGGAGACAAGTGGAGAGACAGAGCAAAGGGGCAACTGTGACTGAGAGGTAATGTGTGAGTGAGTGACTGAATGAGAGAATAGTGTGTGTATGTGTGTGCATATCAGCGGGTAAAGCGTGTGTGGGCCTGCATGTGGGTCTGTATGTTTGTTTATGTGTGTATGCACATCCATGTAAGCATGCATCCATATGTTTATGTGTATGTAAGTGTGTGTGAGTGTGTGTAGACTGAGGTGGAGAGCATGAGAGAAGATTTAAGAGGCTGAATATGGGAAAGACATCTCTGGCCCTTTTACAAGACAAATGAAACGTTTTTCTTATTCTGCTGCCTGTTTCAGTCAGACTGACACACACACACACACACACACACTCAAACACACATGCTTGCTCACTCGCTCTCTCTCTTTCTCTCTCCATAACCCCTCAGAGGTTGCATGTATTATGTATGAATGTGGATGGGAAGCAGGACTCGACAGGTTGGTTGTGTGTCTATGTATGTGAGTGTTTGAGAGTGTGTGTGTGTGTATGTGTGTGTGGTGTGAGCGCTGGGCAGTGCAGTGTGACAGATTGGCTGTGGATTCCCAGTCTAAATCCCCTTCAGACAGGTACATAGCTTAGATAGATTCCTGAGATATATGAAAGACGTGTGTGTTCAAGCACATCCGCGCAAGTATGTGGGTGTCTGTTCATGTGCATCTGCACATAATGAATCTGTGTCTGCTCAGTGTTTCCCACACATAAACTTTACTTGGGCGGGCCGCCCAGGCATATTAACAGCCGCCAAAGTATATTTGATGACCCATTTTTAGCATTTTTTATTTTAATTTTTTTATCTGTCCGAGAGAACGACGCCATCCGCGATCGATTAACTAGTGGACAATCTCCCCTCGCTCTAAGTTACCCCTCCAGGGTTTCCCACACATAGAAAACGTTGTGGCGGGCCGCCACAATATCAGCACTGACCGCCACAAATTTTCTTTTTTTCACTATTTAATCGTAGAACTGCGTGTAGCACATTGATTCGCTCAGCCCCTAATTGCTCCACGCGATTTCTCTCTCTCGCTCTCTCTCTTTCTTTGTCTCTCGCTCTCTCTCTCGCTTGCTCTCTCTGTTGCTCCCCCTCTCTCTCTCTGTTGCTCGGTCTCTGTCTCTCTCTCTCTCTCTCTCACTCTCTCACCGGACCCGTCTGTTTGCCTCCCTCTGCACACGCGTGAGGGATATTTTTTTTCCATGCCAAGAAGACGGCTGACTGAATTCCCGAAAAGAAGAACTAACAGTTAACGTTACTCGGAATACAGCTGAGCATGCAAATGCAACTATTTAAAATGGAGTACATTAGATAATTTTTCAGCCATCCAGGTAATGGGATCCTTTATTGATATTAGCCTATATATTGACAATATAAGAGAATACAAGAATAAAAAGGCACTCAACCTCTACCAGTAACATCCATTATAAGATGTTTAAAGGTATTACTGGATATTACTGGATATTTTCCAATACAATATTGTAAAGGTATGGATCATCATATTTCAGTGAAATATTAGGTGTTAAATCTCACCTCATCTCACTTTACGTCCTGCTCTACCTGACAGTTGTTTACTGGGTTGCCAGGCGGGATTTACGAGGAGCCAGGTCATTTGCATGCCCCTCACCCCGACTCTGTTATCTAACTTAAGATAATCAGACCAGACATGGCATTGGCCTTTATTACCATGTAGAACGGCTGTGGATCACCATGGTGATAAGCTCTGTTAATTATTGTGTACATTATCACTGTTGTCTTTGGGGAGAACAGTGACCTTCTTTTTATTGTGTCTTAAAAAGCCAATTTGGTTACAATTATCACGGGAAAATATTGATTTTAAAGTATTCTAATTCTTGATGGAGCATATTAAGGAAACCTGATTCCCACAAGTAATTCCACAAGTAAACTTTTTTTTGTAACTAACCTTGTAAGCCAATTTACAACAAAAGAAATGTGACAGTGAACATAATTCTATGGTGTGATGCAGGTTTCAAAAATTAACGGGGGGCTCAGGGAAAAAATGCCCTTGAAAGTTCATTAAATGCTTGTTAATTTCACAGGCCCTTTAACCAAAATGACTTTGAAAGTTCATTAAATGCCTGTGAAATTAAAAATGATGGGGCGAAAAATGCCCCCGATATTTATTATCTTCTTTTTCGCATTTCACCCTGGTCAAAATTTGTTGTTGTCATACAGTATATTCATGTGTGAATGAGACTAAAGCCTCCTGTGGGCTTGATGAGCACACACACCACAGGATCATGCAAAGACTAGCCCCGATAAAATCAAACATGTTTGATCTAATCGTGACGTTGCCGATTGGGATCATAGGAGAGAAATCTGAGTCTTTCACATAACGATTACAGGTGCGACTAAACAGCGCGACTACCACCGACTACCACCGATCCCCAATCGTTGCCAAATCGGGCTTCAAAAATGTGTAATATGTCCCAGCCTTAAGAGAGCAAACAGAAGCAGAACTCAAACAGTGCTGCCAATCAGCCTGATGACTTACAGCTGTGTCTGCTGGTCCGCAGAGCCACCTGTAGCTCTCTACCTACAGCCGACACTTCAACCACACCCCGCTGCCATAGATATGTATACATTTAACAGAGTTTCACTGTCCTGTAGCACAAAAAGTCCAGAATATATCTGCAGGAGTTTGATAGGGTTGTTGATCAATATCAGTGAGGATTACTTTGACAGGTGCCGAGTTCTGGTTTTCAAAATTCAGTTACTCCCCATCCATCCACCATTCCTGTTAAATGTTAACAAGTCACTCACTGGTGTTAAGATAATATCTCTTCTATTGTAAGGCAGGGTGTTAAGGATGTGATATCATAGTGCTAAGATAGTTTTAGGGAAAACAAATGTCATCATAGGGCATCTCAGGGCATTAAGGAAAAATCCACCCTTGGATCCTCTTACACTGCTATATATACAGTATAGGATGCAAGTGTTCTAATTTACTTTTTTGGTACCCGCTTTCCCTCAACCTGCCATGTCTACTTCTGCTTCAGTTAGTGATTTCCACATTTCCCAGAATGCCTTTTGACAACCCCCAGAGAACATGCCTGGACTTGTTGTAATCAGGTGTTGGCTGTGTAGAGAGAGCGACAGCGGTGGCAGAGCAAGAGGTTTTCCGGTCGATAAAAACTGAGAGCCACGCCACTTACTCAGAACGCAACATGTCTTGTGTCTGCATTGCATTCTGGTCTATTGAGGCTGCTGTCGATGGAGAATTTGTTCTTGTACTTCTACAATGGATCTCTACCTGTATGATTGTTAAACATCGGTGCAAAATGGTGAGTGTATAAAGAAGCCCTCACTCTTTGATTCTGAGGGACTGACACCAAAACCTGATGTTTACTGTTGATGTTTTACATCACTGGAAAATGTTCTGCTATCAAATTCCATTGTAGCTGAGCTGGAAATATGTTGTGACTTCACTTCATCTACATTTGGCCGGTTATCCATGGGAATAAGAAAACTACACATCACACACAAGGTACATCGTCAATAACTAATGTTTAAAGGGTTTTAGGCTGGATTTTTCCCTTATAATTTATGGTCTTGCTGCTGTTGGGGATTGAAATGAGATAAACACTGGCTTACTTGACAATGATCAATGCCAAGCATCAGTACAGTATTGATGTGTATCGATTTTTGATACCCAGTCCTATACTTGAAAGTTACTCTTACGCAAATCACAACACCTGTGTTTGAGTACTGCCTTTGTCATACGGTATTTTGAATTCACAGCCTCGCTCTGGTAAAGTGATCATCATATTTTGAATGTCAACCTGAATTTTTTAATGAAAACCGTGGGCATATTCAGGTTTCCAATTTCATGACAGTACATCTCTTTCTCCTGTGTGTGTTTGTGTGTGTGTGTGTGTGTGTGTAGGTGTGTGTGTGTATGTAAAGGACAGCAGCAGAGGGATGCGCTGTGCCCGTGATGCCACGCAGCAGGAGCCCTTGCCAACCCCCTGGCACCCAATCAAAGACATGCAAGATGGAGAGAGAAAGAGAAAAAGACATGAAAGCGAGACGGGCGGATGGAGACGAAAGAGAGGGCTTGTGTTACGAGGCATATGGCCCGTGTGTCGAGACAGATGTTTCTGTGTGGAGGGGAGAGGTGGGTGCACAGGACTTCCTGTTGCGTCTGCTATTGCGGCCCCCCATGGGATGAGCGGACAGATGTGTAGAGAGACTGCGCTGGCATGCAGGGACTCTCAGAGCTCATCCAACCTTTCTCTAATGATCTGCTCTCCTCTCCGTCTCCTCTCCACCTTTCTTAATGTCCCTGCCTCTGTCGTCCTCTCCTCTCCTCCTCGTCTCCTCTCCACACCTCACTTCTTCCCATTCTTCATACTCTCTCGTCTCCTCTCCCCAAGTCTGCTTTCCCCTCATTTCTTCTCTTCTATTATTCAATCTTACTTCTCCTTTGTCAGTTCCTCTCCTCTTCTCTCCTCTCCTCTGTTCTCTTCTTCTCTCCTCCCAACTTTGGCTGCACTGGTGACTCAGTAGGCCAAGTGACATTGTGAAATTGAATCCAGCTCATGACCTTCATGCTGTGGTTTTTCCAATTTTTCTTGTCTCTCACTACTGTTTGCCACCTAGTAAACCACATTGCTGTATAGATAATCTGAAAAAACTCTCTCTCTCTCTGAAGAAGAGGCAAAGAGTGAAAAAGGTCTCTTAATAGTAGTGTGTGTACACTATATGCCTGCACTTGCAAAAAGTGACTGTGATCCCTCCAATCACAAAAACTCACAGAGAAAATACAGTATGTGTGTACAGTATGTGTGTGTGTGCATTTGTGTGTGTCAGTGAGTCAGAGACAGAGAGACTCTCAGTGGTAACCCATCAATACGTCCTGTGATGGTTACATTATTGCTATTTACTTAACAGAGAGTAGGAGTCACTGTCCAAGATAAAATCTATATAATGTTGAAATCATGATCATGATCATGATCAGGGATAGTGAGAATACAGACCGTAACCCCAGTAACTGCTAGATTCCAAATTCAGCCACTTTAAGACAAATATTGCTTGTCTTAAATGCTAATGTGGCTGGTAGAGTATACTAATTTTACTGCCACAGCTAAAATTGACCATCCTTTGGTGGGTGGTAGATATAAATTTCCCACCATTGTCACAAGGAAATAATTTAATGGAGGAATTCGGTGGTATGAGTGGGTTGCTATGCTTCACGCTATTCCTTTGTGTTTCATGTAGAAGGCGTCCTCTGTATAAGAGCAGCATCTCACCTTGTTTTCTGCTCCTAGAGCTGTATACCAATACGGGGCAAAGCTTCTCAGTATGCTTGCAGCATCTCTTCCCAGACTGAACAGGAACAGCCTGTAATATCACCGCTTTATAAACAAAGGCCTCAAGGTAGCCAGTGCTCCATACCAAGTTTTAATTTCATTTCAATCTGAGTATGTTTAAATTTTTTTGGTGCATGTATCACATCGGAATGAAACTCTTTTAAAATTTGTTAGAGTTATCAAATGTATGAAGGAGCCATCATCAGACATTATTTTCTTTTCTCCACATTCTCTTTATCTTGTATCCCTTTGCCCTTCTTTCTTTCTCTCCCTCCTTTCCTCAAATGTGGACAGATGAGTGTGGTGTGAGGTCTCAGGTGGCCCTGCGTGTTTGTCATGGTTTTCCTTCATTCTCTCTCTCAGGGATAGAGATTGCCTCTAATATAGCTATAAATCACATTGCGTGTTTATTATGTGTGTGTGTGTGTGTGATAGAGAGAGAGAGAGAGAGAGAGAGAGAGAGAGAGAGAGAGAGAGAGAGAGAGAGAGAGAGAGAGAGAGAGAGAGAGAGAGAGAGAGAGAGAGAGAGAGAGAGAGAGAGAGAATATTTAGCCCTGATTCAGTAAGAACAGGATGTAATGGCCACTGCATTACTAATTTACAGTTCAAGCATTTAGCATGCAAGAGCATGCAAAAAGCACAACAGTCGCTGTGCTGACTCAACAATCATAGACTGTTAACCGCAAAAAAATATCAGATTTTTCTCAAATACCAGTAGGTTGACTTTTAATGGTGGGCCTCATGCAGGAAACGATATACGAACAAATTTTCTCTTATTTTTGTTCGTATCCACGATTTGTTCTTATTTTGTTAGTACCCATTGATTTCTGGGATTCACCAATGTTTTCTTATTTTTGCTCTTCTCTTAGGTAAGAGAAAATTTTACGAGTGGTCGAGAGCACTCTTACCAAGATAAGAAAAAAACATCTTGTTTTCACAGTCCACGAATTATTTGTCCAACACAAGGAAACATAAGTTTTAAATTTGAGGAACATAAAAAAACGCATGAATATCATATAATCACATTTAGATTATTATATGTTTTAGCGTAATTATAATGATTGGATTATTAAATTTGTGGGCTAAAGAAATACTATTGGTCCATTGATCCCAATTAAGACTATAAAAACCCTTGGATGATATTGCGTGCGTTCAGCTTCTGAATGGTTTACATACTGCTCTTAGATGCTTTGGCCATCCAGGCCTTACGTAGAGAACACGTTTTTAGAGATCGCACAGATCTATTTGATGAGACGGATGAATGGCAGATTGCCAAGAGCACCTCTCCAATTCTTGGCCATGTGCCAGAGTATTTGCACACGGCACAACACCTGCCCTTATATGGTGTTTAGGGGGCGTTACCTATGCTAATAACAAACAATCGGCCACGCGCCTCCAATTTATGATCAAGTGGGATTCATCATTCAGCACACCTGGGTAAGAGCAGATTTGGATGGTTAAGAACGTTTGGTGCATCTGGAGTTGACTTCTCTTATTTTTTCTCTTAACAGAAAATTAAGAGAAAATGAGATGAATGAACTCATAAACAAAGCCAGCAAAAGGATGACAAGGTGCGTAATGGTTAGAGAGACATGTAACAAGAAGATTTCAAGTGCGATCCCCACAACAGCCAATGTTTCATCAACAGGGCCCACGAACCAAAGCATCCTAAGCTGAACCTAAACTGAACCCCAACCTGCCCAGTCCCTGTAAGCTGATCTGGATGAGAGTGTCAGCTGACTGGATGTAAATGTAAACGTGGTGCCAGACTGTTATTACAGATCGGACCTTGGAAGAGAGAGAGAGCATGTTGTGACTGATGCAGGTCACATTCCTTGGCCTTGCATGTGATGTGTAGCACTGAGAATATGAGGTATACGCCAGGCTGTGATCTGTTGTCATGTGCTGTTGGTTTTACTATAGCTCAGACTAGAGGGTCAAGGTTACGCTCTTTACTGCCTTTTGCCTCCCTCACGGAGATGCACACCGTACGCATTCATTCATATGCAAACATACACATGAAAACACAGGCACACAAACATACATACAGACTACAGGGTTAGTTTGCAAGTTGATTGGCTCGACTATACATGTATATATGAGTGTTAAAACTCAAAAATCTACTGGACATGAGAGTGGTACCCTCCTACAAGAAGGATCAACTGACAACATAAATTTGCTGTCGTTAGTAAATCTTTGTTTACATTTGTTGCCTTCAGGTGCACACACAATTTACAGATCAGAAGGAGAGATGAAGTGCAATTACTTTACTGATGTTCTGGGAGGAAGGAGTGAGAAGAGTGGGAGGGTATATTGGGACAGAGAATATGAGACAGAGAAAGACCAAGAGACACAGAGAGACAGAAGATAGATACAAGGAGAGGCAGAGAGGGAGGGAGAAAGAGAGAGGCAGAGATGGAGAGAAGGGTAGCAACAGAGAGAAAGACAAGCAGAGGCAGAGAGAGAAAGAGAGAGAGGAGAGAGGTCTGTAGGATTCTGGGACAGCTAAGATCTTGTGGTACAAGACGACATCCTCTGTTGCCATGACAACTGCTGCCTCCACGTGAGCGATCACTCTGTCCCATGCTTACTCACCCACACACACACACAACTCTCGAAAATGCCCTCAAACTCCCACGCTGCCTGGCAACTTCCCTCTCATCCGCCCACCTTCCCCCCACCTCCCTACTCTCCAACCTCCCACTCTCCATCCATCCATCCATCCATCCATCCCATTCTCTGCCTCCCACCTCCTTTCACACGATCCTACGGCCCATCCATCCTTCCGCCTCCTATCACACCGCCATCCCTCCTTCCCTGTACTCCCGTCTGCCGTCCTTTTGATGACACATGCAGGAAGTCCTCCTTTCCTCCTTTTAGTAGCAGTAGTAGTCGTCTCTCCCTCTCCTCTGCCCATTAATCAACTGCTTCTCTTCTGCCCAATCCAATTATATTATTATTATTATTATTAGTGGTACTAGTAGTATTAGTCATAAAACATAGGTAGCAGACACAGTAGTAGTAGTATCAGTAATGGTAGTAGCAGTAGTAGTCTAAGTATCATTGGTATTATTAGTATTATTATAGTTAACTATACTCTATATACCCAAAGGAAGTCTGTTAAACTGCTCTAACTTTATTAACGATAATGAATTATATGAACACACACATGTAATCACCTCCACATCTCTCTGTTTGGTAGATGGGGGGTGGTGCTATGGAGAGCCAAATTAGGGTTTGACAAGATTAGTAAATTAACTTTGGCAAAGATACATTTGTGAAATGGTTTTAAATTAATTACTATGAACCTTTCTTGACTTATCAGACAGCTGTGATAGACAAGTGTAGTTATGCTTAAGTGCAGGTCTGCTAAAGCATCTCTCATATTGTTATACTATTCAGTTATAGAAAACAGTGCTGCCATTAAACTTTTTATTGTACACCAATAAAACTATATAGTGTTGTTGTTTGGTATTCTTATTCATGCTTTCAATATATATATATATAATATATTTGGAGATTCAGCACTGGTTTGAGATTAGAAAGGCGAGGTGAGGACACCGTTTTTGTTTTTCTTTTGTATAGAACATGAACATTATATCTCCAGTTTTAAGTTGTATAGCGTATCTGACCATGCAATATGTACGTGTGTGTTTGTGCTGCTAGTGTGTGATCAGAGCTGCATGTTGGTGTGTTTGTTGGTAGTGTGTGTGCAGTGCTACATGTGCACTGCTAGATAGCGCTGTGAGGCAGAGCTGACAACACAGAGAGGGTCACAGCTGTTAAACTGCATCCACACATACACACAGTTTTTTTTGTGCGTGTACCCATGTAAATAAAACATGCACACACACAAACATAAAGACACAAGAACAAGCATACAAACACCCACACACAAACCCACTGGCACTTACCATACTTAATAATTGCTAAACTGAGAGCAAGGGTAGAACACACTCAGTGCAAGGTCACATTACACACTGAGTTAGAAACATGACCTTGTGTGTGTGTGTTTCTGTGTATCTGTGTCTGTATGTATGTGTGTGTGTGTGTGTGTGTGCGTGTGCGTGTGCGTGTGTGTGCGTGTGTGTGTGTCCACATCCGCCAGAGGAGAGTCAGTTGGCACAGAGGGGAAGGGCATTGCTGACCAATACTCAACGTACCCTTTTCTCTGCCAAGGCAAAGCGAGCCAGCAAACATTCTATTACCACACACACAAACACACCCACACACACAAACACACTCACACACACAAACACACTCACACACACAAGCACACCCACACACACACCGTGGCCTTGGCCAGAAGACCCATCCAAGGGACAGATAGATTGCAATAGCAATTAACTTCGTGAGCCAGAGAGATACTTGCTATAAAGAGGTGGAAGCATTAGAGCATTAAAGTTATACTGACTCTTTCCAACTTCTTCTTTTCACAACATAAAGAGGGTAAACTGGAAGTACTGAGAGTATTTGTGTGATAAGATGAGATTAAGATAAACTTTATTGTCCCTACAGAGGACACTGTAAAAAACAGTGCATGAAAAACAGCAGCATAAGATAGAAATACATCATGTACACATACATATACTATCGTGTCTACTTTAGCGAGGCTGGTATTCTGCTGTGATTTCCTTGGCCTGAGCGTTCATTTTCTTTACCCACTTATGCCTTTTCAGGGACACGGAGGGCTGGAGCCTATCCCAGCATGCATTGAGCGAAATGCCGCCAGTCTATCCCAGGGCTAACACACATAGACAGACACTCACACTCATACCTATGGGCAATTTAGAGTCTTCAACCTGCCTGACTTGCACGTCTTTGGAAAGTGGGAGGAAAGGAGGCACCTGGAGGAAACCCATGTAAACAGAACATGTAAACTCACAGAGAGAACCGGGGATCAAACCTGGGTTTTTCTTGCTTTCTTGCTGTGAGGTGACGGTGCTAACCACTGAGCCACTGTGTCACCCTGTGTAGAGACAGTCTGTTCAAATACTTCTTGTAGCGAGACGGCTGATCTTGTGGCAGAATGGGCAAGAAATAAAATTTGTCACTTATGGGGAGTTGCCAAGTTTCCAAACCAGGCAGTGATCCAAGAGCACACTAGGCTGTCTGCGGACTACAGGACAGCCTCTGATGCATCGAGAGCACAAGCTCTCCACATGCACATTCCAACACAGCTTCCTATCTATGTGAACCCCAGGGTATGTGACTACCTGCTCTACGCCTGTATTGTGGATTGCCACTGGCTGGTTGTCTGCCATTTAAATGTACTGAACTGAAAATCATCTCGTTTGTTTTGCTTCCATTCAGCAAATTTGTGGAAAATTTCAAATCAAACATTTAACTTGGCAAAAAGAGCAATGATACACTAATCTCCACTGAATTTTCAGAGATTCTATTTAACAATGCCAGATGATGGCATTTCTTCCTTATTGTAGAAAGTATACTGTTATCAACACTTGTAATGATCACACACAAGGAGGCAGTTCTTGTAGTGGTATTCACTAGGTCTATAAGCTATGGTCTGTGTGGTTAAAGATGTAATGTAATGTAATGTAGCCACCTAGCAAACTCTGGTTCGGACTTTAAAAGGACTATTATAATGTGAAAACACCGTAACTTAGACTTATTGGTGCCAAAAAATTCTGAACAATATCAAGCCCTACTTAAACGTATCAAAGGGTATCTAAGAGTAAACACATCTGGAAGTCTGATCAAGTGTGTTTGTGTGTGTGTGTGTGTGTGTGCATTTGTGTGTTTAAAAGAGAGACAGAGTTTGTGCAAACAAGAAAGAGAGAGAGAGAGAGAGAGAGAGTCTGGCCAGAGTGAGTGAGTGAGAGAGTGAGTGAGGAGACAGAGACATGAGAGAGAGAGAGAGAGAGAGAGAGAGAGAGAGAGAGAGAGAGAGAGAGAGAGAGAGAGAGAGAGAGAGAGAGTGAGAGTGAGTGTGTGTATTGAACTGGATTCTCTCTCTGGTCCAGTTGTGAACGATGAGTCATTCAGAATGGGGCTTTGATATTCCACATAGCACTCCATTTAGAACCTGGGTACCCTTTAAAACTCACTGAGACTGCTGCTTCTGCTGCTAGGTCACACACACACACACACACACACACACACACACACAGATAGACACATGCGCTCACACATGCACAGACATACACGCATATAAAGGTGCACACTCACTCTCATCGATCAAAGTTGGAGGTGCAGCCGCTATTTTCATTCATTCAGAGTCTCCCCTGGCTCCTGGTATTGATTCTCTTTTAGTGTGTGTTTAATTCATAGCCAAAGTATTCCTGCCACAGCCTCCACTTCCCACACCTCTCTCAATGTTTATCGACCATATAGTAGCACTACATCTGCGCTCAGTGCTTGTATTTTCACTATGGGTGTTTTATTGCAATAGTGATAATATTTTATTATTTATACTTAAATATTACTGCTCTAAGGTGAAAATCTTTTGTCTCCAAACAGCAATTTTTCATGTGAGAACACCTAGCTGAATTTCCCATTGTAGAGTTCATGCATTTTTGAAACTCTACAACAGGTTTTGAATGGGTTTCTTGGGGCCTAACTTTTTGGAGGTTGCTCAGTGTCTAAAGGCCAATATAAACTTTTAATAGCCTATAATTAACAATCATATGTATAAAAACACAGCAGTTATACGTAACAGTGGCTTACACTACAGTGAAAGCAGTGTGTCTGTGTATGTGTGTGTGTGTGTGTGTGGTTGCGGTTAAGTCATAATGAAATCACGTGTAGCTGATTTTCTCTCTATCCTGTATAACTGAGAAGTCTTGTGATTATACCCCCTTGTTATGATCTCTCTCTCTCTCTCTCTCTCTCACTCTCTCTCTCTCTGTAAAGGAATCAAGGAGAACTACAAGGACAGGGTCTGTAAGAAAAAAGAAACTATCACTCTCTCAGAAGCTCGTTGCCGTAGAGACCAGCAAGAGAGCAAGAGATGAATCTGTGGAATCTTCTGATCGTGTGTGTGTGTGTGTGTGTGTGTGTGTGAGTGTGCCAGTGTGCTGAGGGGGTTGCATGTGCGGGTGTGCAGAGAAGGGGGTCGGCTCCTGACACATAGCAAAGGAAAATTCCCACATAACTCCACAGTGCACAACCTGTCTCCCTCTCCTCCTGCCCTCCTTTTCTCGCACAAATTTTTACATGAGCGCTGAAATTCACAACCAATTATTACCAATTAGCAAGTGCCACCATCCTTCTCCCGCGTGTGCTCTAACCTCTAACCAATATCCAACAGAGTTTCAGCAAAACAATGAATTTTCTCTTTCTCTCTCGGGGACCAAAAACCCACAGTGTTAAACGTGGCACAAAATGTTATCTTTGGAAGCATGCAATTAGACAGAGAGTGCATCAGAGACAGAAGGAAAACAGAGAGCGCTGATGGAGGCAGAAACAGACTGATAAAAGGGGTTGGTTAACAGGACAGTAGCTGACATTAGAGATAGACAGGAAAGATTAGGAGAGAGTAGCCCCAAAGGGACGCTAGATGGCGTTGCTTCATATGCCATTACTAGTGTCCCAAAGACTTCTATACAAAACAACCTACCAAGCCCTTTATTTTCGTGTGTGGTTTCTAAACGGCTACTCCGTGGTGGCTCAAACTTTCACCCTTCCTCCTAGGCCATAGCATCGTTTTTTTTGTCCTTTCGGAAATTTTCAATGCAGGCCTACCATGGATAAAATATCAAATGTAGGTCACATAGTATCAAGGTTATAAATTTTAGCCATGCTTGCCAGTGGCTATTACTAAATTTGAACTGAGGTCCATGGAGAAAGCAGCAAAATAACCTTACTGGACAATTCTTTAAACCAACAAGTTCCCTCCCTGCAAAGGATAAAAAAATCTGATACATCTTGAATCCAGCCTTTGCTACTATTAGCTAATGCTAGGGCAGGAACAGGTCCGGGAGTGATGCGGTAAAGAGAAAAGGAGAAGAAGATAAGAGGAGTGGAGAGGGGAGGATGAGTACTTTAAAGCATTCTTTAAAGAGAGCCAAGCAAATTGAAAAGGGGATAAGGAAGGATGTCACTTTGATCCCCTCCACTAGAACCACTCAGTCTGAGGTATATAAAAGGAAAGATAGAGGTACAAAGGGAAAGATAGAGAAGGATGCCTGGGAATCTCCATACCTGCCAACACTGGCCCCATCTTCATTCTCCCATTGGAACCAATTTACCTATAGTAGATGTAGAAAGACGAGCATTTTAACCATTTCCAGGACCTATAGTAGAACTCGCCCCAACAAAGGTGCAGCTTTCTGGAGCTAGGATGCAACACATAACCAGAGAGTATTTTCCTAACCCAGAGATACGATTTAGAGATTTTAAAAAAAAGTAGTCTATCTGAATATTTAAACCTTCAATAAGCAATATCAGACCTTATAACCAATCCTGAAACTAACGTGTGCTATGTGGAGATTTCATTGAGACATAATGATATAAACCAATATTCACACAGCAGCCAGCTGTGTTGCTGTTTTCACCTCTTTTCTAAAGCTTGCTGTCAAATTCTGCTCCAGAATGAAGCTCCTCCCGGGCCATTCAGTAGCTTTTCATTTTTAAAAAAAAATGAACACCTCCCTCGCTGTTCAAAAGCGGCGCTCACCCCCTCCCATTCCTGAAAAAAATTATCGTAATGGTGGAATCGATGAAGCAAGCGAGTAAACTTGTTAAACTAGTAAACTTGCTACCTTCCTCTTCACTTGTCATTGTGGGACATGTAGGCAAACCTTCAGCGGGAGAAAGTTCTGGCAAAGTGAGACTTTAAGCACTGTTCAGTGAGATTTTAAGTATTAGTCCTTTTCTAGGAAACACTTAAAGAAAAAGCGGAAGCGGCTCACTAAAATAGTAGAATACTTATTTACCCCTTTTGGTATGCTCCTGGCAAATAATGTGATCAGTCAATCTCAAGCCCAAGATTACAGATGCCTATCTTTTGCTCATGTCAATAAGGAGTATCGGCTCTGAGAGACAAAGATCACAACAACTGTCATTTACAGATATTTTGGTATTCACTAATTATACTTATAGGACTTAAAACAAAAGTTTTAGTCTAAGTATATTATAATAAGTACAGTACTTGTGATTAGCAACAGTAATTTCCACCTCAGTGAAACCAGATTCAAATCAGTTGGAACAAAGTAACAAAAATAAAGTCAGCCAGTGAGATTTACACAAGACAATTTGTAAAAAAAAAAAAAAAAATTTTTTTACTGATGATTGAAAAATAAACAAAATAAAATGAAAATAGCTGATATTATCTTTCGAAAAAAATGACACCACTTATGTTAAAGGTATATTTTCAGAGACACTGGAAGTCTATGACAGAACATATAAGATTGGAGAGCTTCCCTGAGATAGAAACTCACCACAGTGGGTACAATAACAAGGATCCCTGCAGGTTAGCAATATGAGGAATACTGATTACCTCTTCCATAAACACACATACACTCACATTGTCACAAAGACCATGTTGCAAACATACAAACAAAGATCTGCGCTCACACGAACATCATTCACACAAGTGCACACTCCTACACATTGATTTACCACATTTACAGCCAAAGTTCAAATTGATCTCCAAGTCTTGGGGGGTTCCACCCAGAAAGAGGGGTGGGAGGACTGGCAGATGCCTTTCATGAAACTCAATCTGATGATTTATGAAGGAGATTATCTGAGGCTACAGACGCAACAATAACGGTATTCGTGGATGGTATTAATTTATGGGGAAATTACTTGTTCATGATAACTTTACCCTGACCTGCCACAGCATACAGCATTATATCTACAGGGCTAATGCAGCAGCTGATCCTGCTGCCTATGGTCATATAAAAGGTGAAAGTCATAAATCCCAAAAACCACAAAACTTACAGTATTTATGTGCTGCTGCTGGGCTGGGAGGGTCTGGTCTAGTGCTGGTCTGTACTGCCCTGATGCTGAAGTGTGTTGGGTTGCACTGCAGAGCTAAGATGCTGCCGCTAGGTTGAACTCTACAAGATGAAAATTAAATATGTTTTAATGAGAGTGTTGGTTAATTTTAATGGTCCATTACATTGTTTAAAAAAACCCCACTACATTCATAGCCTAACTGAAGCATAAATACATGGGCGTAATCGGCGGGGGGGCAGGGGGACGGGGGGACGCGTCCCCCCCAGTGTTCAAAGTAGGCAAAATTGTCCCCCCCAATAAAATTGACGGTTCACATGGCGTCTTTTGTGCGCGCAAATCCATTATTTTCAATGTGGGCAAGCTGCAGACACACTGAAAAGCAAGAGTGGCGCGGTCACGGTGGCGTTGCGAGGCGTCTTTTTTTTTTAGATAAAAATATCTCAACTTTTTGGAACTCCACAAGCGCACCGCATGGAACATAGCCTGAAATAAGCTTTGAATCGCTCACCATCCAAACGAAGGTCCAGGATCGGTGATATTCTCCACACTCTTGTATTTTTGCTAAATCCTATATGGCCGACACACAGTATCCTGGCGCTTGGCCAAATTCATACGCCACATCATCATTCATTCAGTTTGTTTGTGATACGGGACATTCACTATCTAAACCACATATGTCATCAATCACCAAGCATGCCAATCATATCCCAACCTCATCCCAAACTGGGTTCTGCCTTGTGTTTGATACCTCTAGCATTTTGACTAGTCATACTGTAATTAGAGATATCTTAAATTAGCATTTTGACTAGTTATAATGTAATAAAAGATATCTTAAATTAGCATTTCAACTGGTCATAATGTAATTAGGGATATCTTAAATTAGCATTTTGGTTGGTCATAATGTAATGAAAAATCTTAAATGCTAATTTACAATATCTCTCGTTACATTATGACTAGCCAAAATGCTACTTTAAGATATTTCAGATATCTGTAATGAGAACTACTGGAACTACCACTACTAGGTCTATACTGCTGCAGCAGCTGTAGTAGCAGCAGCAGCAGCAGCAGTGTTGTTGTTGCCACTACTGACTACGACCACCTGGCTTAACGGTACTGCTGCTGCAGCAGGAGCAGCAGCGGCAGCACCCACCGCATTCCCTGGAGCCCCTGGTAAAGCTCCTACTGTGGACTTTGACAAGGGTCTACAACCCTATAAGATAAGGCAGGGATACTAGCCACTATACTAACGAGGAGCACAAACTGTTTGGACTGGGTGGCGGGTTTGCTTCAGTGGGAGGCAAACCGCGCCTCAACCGAGACCGCCAAACCACCGTTTGGACTGGTTGGCAGGCTTGCTTCAGCGGGAGGCGAACCGCGTCTCATCGTACCAGCCAGCAGTTCTTCAACGAACCGCCATTGCTAACTGCCAAACCACACCTTTGGAGCGGCTGGACAGCGGGAGGCGAACCGCGTCTCTTCGTACAAACCACCAGTTTTTCAACAAACTGTGTTCGCTAGCCGCCACACCACCTGGTCCAAACTGTCAAAAATCAACTAGAATTTTTTTTTTTAACTTTAAAAAAAAAAGCCGGCACGAGAGACGTGAGAGACGTGAGAGACACTACTATACTGTTGCTCCTGCTCCATCTCTTGGTGTCTCGTGCCCGTTTTTTACAGGATTGCGATCATTTGAAGGCTTGTTTTCACAGGGTCCTCATTTCTCTCAGAAACACATTTCAGTGAACTATTAACTTAATATAAGAGAAAGTTTCCAAACACGCCCATCAACCATCCAATAGCTATTGGTCTGAAATGAGGACCATGTAAAAAGGTTCCCAAAGAGAGCCTGTTGCCGCGGTCCAAGCAACAGCTGTACCAACACCCAGGGGAGTATACCTTACCAGAGTGTGGTAAGGTATAAAGCTGAAGACCTCAAGCATGGCTTTTTATGCCCTGAGCTGCTGCGACCAAACACGTCAGAATTCTGATTGTGATGTCATCAGTGCAGCTGAGACAGGCTCTGATTGGTAGAGCAGAGTCCAGCTCCATCCAGTGACGTCATAATCAGTTAGAATGGCGAAGCGAAGCCACGTTCTGATTGGTGGAGGAGAAACAGCCGGCTAAGCCGGCTGTTGAATGATTGAATGCCAAAAATGAGTTTGGATTATTTGAAATGATATTTAGCCTGTTACGTAGAACTTTATTTCTTTTTGGAGTCGGCTTGTAGATGCATGCATTTACAAGTCAAACTTTTCAAGACTGTAAAATAAGTCAAAATGTATGTACAATTGGATGTCACATGCTTCTTAGGTGTGTGTGTGTGTGTGTGTGTGTGTGTGAGTGAGTGATATAGGCCTAAATGTTGTCTAACAGCCTTGAAGCATAAACACGCCACACGCCTTGATTGACTTAGGCCTACATATATCAATAGTTTGTCATTTAGCATTTCCCTTTTTTGGTGAAGGTGATTTAGTTTATCTTTTACTGTATTCAAGAAAGCTCAACAGTGATGCCAAAGTCTGTAGACTTTGTTTTAGACACAATTACGCCACTGCATAAATACAATTTTATGATACGTGAATACATTTTTCAACATGGCTGAAGGAACAAAAAATTACCCTTCACAAGTCTGTCATGAGAAGCCTCCTCTTCTCCTCTCCCATTTCCCATCCCAAGTTAGCCTTTCAAATACAACCTTCAGTAGTTAGTTAGCTAGCTAGGCTAGACCTAGCAAATATTAGCGGTGTACCCCAGTTGGTGTATAACAGTTAGGTGAGGTAGCTAGCTAGCTACCTTAAGAAAAAAAATGTTAATTTTTTTTATCAATATAAAAGTACTTACTAAAGTTTAGGGTTGTACCGAATAGTTCGAAGCTTCGAAGCTTGATTCATAACGTTGACATTCTAATTTTAAATCAACATTCGAATGCTGCGCACTGCGCAGCTTTTTTTTTTTTGCACGTCTATTCATTCTGTTTAGACGGAAGTGTATTGCATTCACCAAAGAAAAAAAAATCGGAGATGGTTTCTCGTAATTATGACGTATTTCTCGTATTTTTATGATGACGTCATAAAATATGACGGCAGACATTTGACGCTTCATTCGAAAACCTCAATAGAAGCTTCGAATGTAAAAAAAAATGACATTCGGTACAGCCCTACTAAAGTTATTCACGCACGCCAAACAGTAAGCTCCACTGGCCTTCTGTAGAGAAGTAGTCACACTCGCACAAGAATTCGTACGATGGTGCCACTTCCATGGTTTGTTCATCACGTTACCGACGTGGGAGATGTATGTTGCATTCAGTGAAATTCGGAAATTTGATTGACGAAGATCTCTACTGTATGCTGCATTCTCTCAGAAATGTAGGTTCTATCTGATAACGTGGCATGGGACACCCGTGGAAAGGAAATTCGTTGAAAGGAGTTTAGTACCAGGCGTTGTATTTTAATTGCATACATTTAAATTTGTTATGGTCATACTGAACCGTTGAATTACATACGAGCATGACAATATGGTGCTGGCCGACGTCAGCAATCTTCTGAGCTCCACAAACTGACGTTTAACAGAACTAATAAGATTATTTCTGCCTCAAGAGCAGCTCTACCTCTGAGAAATGTTTGAATAACTAAAATTCCAATCTGCAAATAGTTTGCACACCCACCCAATTAACTGTGTTTTATAATATCTAATAACTAAAAATAGGCTATTTAACCAATAAGCACCAGACTCTTGGCATCTCCTTCCAGGCTTTTTGCATTTCCATGTATCTCTATGACAATTCAGCTGTGACTATGTGGCTCTAAATTGTAGTTGGGGTAAATTACAACAAGTAAACTTGGGGTCTCTAAGTTATCAATCCAGCTTCAAAACATCACGCTCCTGCTGCAGATGTTCATTCCTAGCACTGACAGCTGGATGTCAACAGTCTGCATAAACAAGGGTCCACTATATTGAATTATACTGGAACAAATATGATCTAAATGCCTAATGACTTTTGGGAAACCAAACCACTGTTGTGTAAAAATCTAATGCTGTTTGACACTGACTGTTTGCATTTGACTTCTATCAGTTAAAAGTTGATGGAGCCCTGAGTTTGTAACATTTTTATTGATTAAAACTCTCATTTCCAACAACTCCACTGATTCCTCTGATTTTATAGGTTAGGGTTAGAAAACTACATTAAAAAAATATACTGATGTACTAGAGTGCTGCCTTCATTGAGAGGAGTCAATACATTACTTGTGGTGTTAAAATGTGATGATAATACAAATTAATTTAGTTGTAGCTGTGAATTTAGCCTACTGTATGAGAGTGAAATAGCTATTATAATGTTGAAAAGCACAATTCCTGGTTTCTACACATGTAGGACTCAATTATACTTAATTTCATATACTCAATTATACTTAATTTCATAAAGTCACATCCAGGCACAAATGGACAAACAAAATATAGGCACTCAGTTGGGAAAGCTATGGTTTATTCATATTAACATGTCTACCACTGGATACATTTTTGGTTCTATAATCTGGCTAAATATATAATATGTACATGTGTATATATATCTGCATTCATCCCATAATTACAAATATTACAATTATGAACAATGGTGTAAAAATTGGAGGTTGATATACAAAACCATAGAATTAAAATGGATGGATTGGACATGTCCTTGTTTTACCATGGTGTTCTTTGATAAGCTGTTTGTCACAGAATTTTGAGTATGTTGCCATGGAAATGAGTTGATTTATGTCTACACAGAATGTTGACTTGTGTTCTATCCATTCTACTTCTGTGTCTAAAACAGAGACTGATGCAAAGTAAGGCGGTCATACAGTTAAGTATTGCAAGTGCACTTATAAATAAAATATATAGTGAACATATCTATTGAAGACATTAAATAAAATGGTTTGCATTATAAAAGCCACTTTAATTACATCAATATAATCTGCTATACATTAAGAACATACAATACTGGAGCCAGACGTTGTACACAAGTAAAGACAAGGAAAGACTGGCCCCTCTCTGCAAAATGACAGTGCCATAAAAAAATGACCATGTGGAATAAAATGAAGCCAGATCTAATGCAACCATAGCTACAGTAGGAATGTAACTCAATACTGTAAGGACTGAGAGGGAATTACTTTGGATTATCGGACTGGAATGAGATACAGCTTTGTTTTTTGTCTGCTGATTGACCCAAAATGACACAAAACGAAGGAGATGCGGGGAGAGATGGGAGGGATGAGGAGAAAAAAACAGGCAGAGAGAAACTGAGACATAGAGATAGAGAGAAAATTAGTGGGGGGAGAGAAAGAGATTAAAAAAAAACAGTGATTAGAAGAGTGTGAGAAAAAAGGGACAGAGACGGAGAGTAAGAGAGAGAAAGGAGAAATGGTGTGGTTTGGAAATAGAGATAAACTCCCTTGAGTTTTACTACGGATACTGTGATGTGCTGCAGTCTGTGTGTGTGTGTGTGTGTGTGTGTGTGTGTGTGTGTGTGTGTGTGTGTGTGTGTGTTCATTAACTGTGTCTCCATGGTTACTGAAGTGGCAGAATCAAGGCTTCAAGTCGCCTTGAGGGTGACCTTGCCTTTGACAAGCACACACAGCTGCACCCATCTCTCTTTCTTTCTTTCTTTCTCTCTCTCTCCATCCATCTGTCTTTCTCTCTCTCTCCATCCATCTGTCTCTCTCTCTGTTTCTCTCTCTCTCTCCATCCATCCCTTGAGCTGGTTCTCTCTCTCCCTCAAAATTTCATTTTATCTCAGTCAAAAGAGAAGCACATTCACATTCATATACACACACAACACACACACACACGCCCACTCACCCATCCATCCACCCACACATACACATACACACACACACACACACACACACACAGAAATAAAAAAAGAAACTTAAGCGAAGGAGTCAGGCTGTCAGAGGAGGGAGGTGGTGCTCCTAGATTCTTCCTAACAACAGCAAAAGTTGTTCTCTCCATCTCTTCCTCTTTCTTTCTACCTGCACACACACGCATACCCACACACTATTTTGTGTGTAATAAGATACAAAAAAAGGACATCCGATTGTCACGAGCTGTTACTGGGATCTGTAGCAGGAGGAGCAGGTCCCGCCCTTGCCCTTCTCTAATTGGGGGGAGATGGTGTCGGGGACTTCTGATTGGAGCATGTCGTTCTCACTGGCGATGATGTGCTTCACCAAGCAGTTGGCCGCTTCGTCGATGTTGATATTTTCCTGAAAAGAGAGAGAGGGGAAAAAAAGGAAGGGGGAGAGAGGAAGACAGGGGAACAGAAAGAGAGAGATAGGAGGATGAAGAGGTGAAGGGAGAAAGAGGAAAAGAGAAAGAGAGAGGAGGGATGGAGGAGACAGAAGGGGTGAGGGGGGGGCAATGAATGTAACATGTTTTATGAGGCCTTGAATAAGGAGCGATAAAATGGGTGCAGCAAGAAAAACCTGGGAGAGTAGGTGAGTGAACTAAATGAGCCATTACTAAACTGAATAGATGGACAAAGTACCAACCAATCTTTTTGATTAATGCAATGTAAAAAGTCATAGGAATATTAACACATTTGCAACTCCAGGATGCATCATTTTACTTTATAACTGTGTTTCATCTGTGTTCAACTTTATAGATCTATTTTCATGAAATAGACTGATCTTCACCAGAAATCAGGTTAGATGTGCTTTCTACATTTTTCTACAAAATTCAACATCCCAATTTAGGCTATAGGGGCTTGTTTGACTAAATAAATAAACATTACTAATCACAATGAGTTTTGGTTAATTAAATAAAACAAAAATTACATGCTTGAAGTGCATTTTGCTCTATTCATCGGTGCCACTACATTATCTTCCTGCCTCCAGTGGAAACAGTCTTATGAGATTTTAATTATTATGAATCAATTATTAAATAATTATTATGAATAAACCAAATTAATATCTAAAATTAATATCCATAACTTGTTTTTAATCAGTACTTATTATTACTTTGAAAAGTGTTGTGGCCTCTTCCAAATAGATATTGAACATCTAGGAAGAACTTTGCAAGTCTGAATTAGGAACATCTATGTATGGTACAGTATTTTGGGAAACCCCACTGCATGTGCAGCTGCCAAGAGATTTTATACCAAAATAAGTCAGAGATTTGAATTCTGACAAACAGTGACATGACTTAGAACAGAGCTGAGACAGACTCAGAGCGGAGCTACACTGGGGAAACGGCCCTGGGCGTTAAAGTGAAGGTTCACATGAGGAGAGAATCAGCAGTGATGTCGCTGTGCTAATATATTGATGAGACACACACACGCAAACACACACACACACACACACACTTTCCCAATCTGTGAGGTGTAAAGCAGTAGCAGTAGGAATACTGAATATTCATAAGGTCTTTTATCAGTGTGCTCAGCAGGATGTGACATGGTGCCGTCTGCAGCACACTAAACCCCACACTGCTAACACACAAATACACACACATACACACACACACTGCCTGTCTGTTTCACACGCGCACACACACACACACACACATCTGTCTCTTCCTCACACACATATGCACACTCACACAGAACTGTTGTGATCTATAACTCTTTCAGTGTCGAATTGGGACAAGAGATTTTTCCAGTACAAACAAAACACAACAAACAACACCTTCACTAGACTTCTACAAGGTTCACTGCATGCCGCTGACACTCTTGTGCATGCTGAGCATGTCCAACGTTGTTTAAGAAAATGGACTGGAATCATTCCTCTGGCAGAAATATTCTCCCCAGCTCATTTAGGAGTGGGCTTTTTAAATGGCTGAGCCTATCAACTATCTATCATGCTGAAGACTCTTGGGTTTGACACTCGCCATACACTCACTACAAATTAAATTATTGGATTATTGATATTGTTATTTATTTTTGAATTATCATTAGACGACAACTCTAGCTGCAGAAATTCTATGAGACGTATTAACTGAGAGTAGAGTCTGAGTTGCCTGACTATAACCTGTGTGTGGGTGTGCACATATGCACGTCTCTGTGTATTTTGCTCCCTCACCATCCAGCTGTGAAATTCCCGATCCCTATTAGGTGCTATAATCAGGGCTTGTGGTGGTGTGTTAGCGTGTGGGCGAGTCCTCAGCTGACCTCACTCTCAGAAGCCCATCAGTTCATACTTTCATCTCTGTGTGTATGCATGAGCTTCATCTTCCTTATTTTGTGTGTAATATATATCTTTGTCATTAAAATTTGCGATACATGTGTTCTCTGTTTTTATCTGTATTTATCTGTGTGCTTTGTTGCTCTGTAAAGCACTTTGGGCCCAATTCAGACTACATACAGTTATGTGGGTTTTACATAGATTGAAATGAAAAACATGAATTGACAACATGCCTTTGGAACATTAATTTGATTACATAAATGATAAAAATAGAAAACATATATATATACTTTACAAAATCTGAAATAATATAAGATATGTTGCATTTTTGCACATAAAAAACACTGAACTATTTTTTTACATCAAAAATAATTTTTATATCAAAATATGAGTTTCTTGACATCTGCTTTCTACTGAAGTCACCGACAAACCACTTTCCAACTGCATCGCTCATTGCATTGAAACTTTGCACAACCACTTGTTATAGCCACGTCCGCATCGAATCCTAATTGAATGTTCATAATATGTTCAATATTCATTCATTTCCTCTACCCGCTTTTAATCCTTTTCAGGGTCATGGGGGTGGAGCCTATCCCAGCATATGTTTGGGCAGAAGGCAGGGAGACACCCTGGACAGGTCGCCAGTCCATCACATGGCCAACAGACAGACAGATGGGAGCGTTGCCTTTTCCTAATCAGATTCCTGTATTTTTTTCTTGTGCACTCTGACGGTCACATGCATAGAGTCGATGGTACCAATGATGTTTGGAAAGCAACATGATAGAATCTGTCCTTGATGGTGCATCTTTGCACATCAGCGTCTGACAAATATATTCTTTGGTGCCTCTGCTCAGTACCATTAAGAGCTGTGCCAGGCAGTGGGAGACAGTGGACTGAGATATTCCAACAACATCCCCGTACACCCTGTCTGGCTGGTGCAGCACCTGATGCCAAGATGGAAAGGGTGCAGTTTACTCAACACGAGAGCAACGACCGCTGTGCGATCTGGCTCTGCAAATAAGCAGCACAACTCAATGACCGAGGTGCTATTCATGTGCAAAACACTGGGCATACTGATAGCCTGTTAAACTCAGCAAATTTAAAGGATTTCTTCACACCCTGAATGCGCCCCTGTAGTGCCACCTCCTTTGATGATAAAACCTTCAGAACATAAATACTAGGACACATCTTGTTTGCTTTGGTGTGTAGAGTTGTGAAATTGATTTAAATCCAATTTCAATGAAGAAAGATACTAAATAACCGCAGGTCCAATGGGAATGCTAGACATATTGGGTGTGCAGGGTAAGGAAAAGAATATACAAATGGACTCAAGGCACATTCAGAATCCACATAGCATAATGTGAAGGTTGACATGCCTTAATTTACATATTCATCACTTCAAGTGCGCATCTTGCAGGAGGCCGCGCATCCCCATGTGTAATTCCAGGGTTGGAGGCGGTGGAGTTGGGTGTGCATAAAAAAAAATGTGAAGCATGAGTACTTAATAAATGAATTTGACTTGATGTGTGTGTCTGTTCATACATGCATGATTGAACACTTTAAAGTGTGAGTGTTCCTTTATGTATGTCTGCACACATGACAGTGTATATCTACATACCTGCTTGTATGCATGAGCATTTCTCCGGTTGTGCATGCTTCTGTGTTTGCATGGATATCTTCCTGCCTAGGTGTGTGAGTACTTGCCTGTGTATGCCTGATTGCATTTTTGCATTCTGTATGTGTGCATGTGTATAAGTGTGTTTGTGTGCCTTTCTTCCTGCTGTGCTTAATCATAAGGTGATACTTTATTGATTAAAGCAGGGATCTCACTCCACAGGAACATCAGAGTGCAGGGTGAGCTACAGAACAGCTACAGCTACAGCTGGTAGGGATTCAGCTGTAGGGAAGATATGTTTGCTGACACCTCAGTACTCTAGTTGAAGGGTGGTCTCCCTACTAGTCTAGTCTTGTTTATTTATATATATAGCGCTTTATCACAGTCAAGTCTCAGAGGGCTTTACATACCATCATATACATGTCATATGCCATACTACATCATACATATACATACACATCACAGACATCTTACACTAGGTCATATACACACTTCATATACAATATATTGTTTATTACATCATATACATACTACACATCATATACTACTAGATTATATACATCATATACCATACTACACACAAACGCCTATGGGCAGTTTAGAGTCTTCAATTCATCTGACCTGCATGTCTACTCACAACGCCACCCTCCTGCCCATGCTACTGTTGTGTGCCTGTGTGTGTGTGTGTGTGTGTGTGTGTGTGTGTGTGTGTGTATGTGTGCGTGTGCGTGTGTGTCCCTTCTCTCTCACCTTAGCGGACGTCTCGTACCATCCCACGAAGCCGTTCTCCTGGCAGAACTGCTCCATCTTTATTCCGTTGTTGGTCAGCACGTCCCGACCCTGGTCACATTTATTAGCCAAAAGCACAGTGGCCACGCGATTCCCGTTGGCAAGTGTCAGTTTGGAATCCAAGTCCTCCTTCCATTTGGTGACGGCCTCAAAGGAGGCGGGCCTCGTGACGTCGAACACGATGAAGGCGCCCATGGCCTCGCGGTAGTACACACGGGTCATGTTGCCAAACCTCTCCTGGCCTGGAGGACAGAGACAGACAGACACAGACAAAACGCATACATAGACAGGCATAGACACACACAGACAAAGAAAAGGATTATTACCTGTGTGCAGGTATACACACTATACGCGATACTTTTGTCAATTCCCATAGGGAAATGAATCTTCTCACTTCAGACTGCAGTGTCAGCAGCAGAACAGCGCCCCTAGAGGTGAAAGCGATGCAGGGCGGATGCTTACCAACACAGGGGCTTGAACACGACTCCTCCGATTATTATATTACCCTACTGCCTCTTATGCATGCACACACACCCTACACCCCCCCGCCCCGTCTCCCTATCACACATAACACACACAAATACACGCATGCACATACATGCTCAAAGTAACGTATGGGTTGGACTGCTGAAACATGAATAATTACTATGTGAGAGCACAAGTCTAATCAGAGGGAGTGAGAGAGCAGCAGACAGAGAGAGAGGCGGGACACAAAGAGGATGAGAGTTATGGAAAAAGCAACACGAGAGGAGGAGAGCAGAGACGAGTGTCTGCATTACTGTGTGTGTGTGTGTGTGCGTGCATGCTTGTCTGTAAAAATTCCTGAGGGTAAAATTAATTCGATAAGCCCAGTTGGAATGTTCTATCCAGACTGATTTTCCCATCCATAACTTCAGTGAGAACACCATCAGTACCAGCGACTCAAAGTCTTTACTTTTTGAGGACTACATTGACTATACTCACTGGCCCTAACCCATAAGGTCCCTTTCCAAACTGCAGACCAGCCAAAAAGCAAACTGGTCCTACTAGTACACAACCACTAAAAGACAGCTGGTGTGGTGGTAGTGGTCAAGGGCAGATTTGAGAGGGAGGTGAAGTTAATATTAGGTAGGGAAGTTCTCTTTTAGCTTGCTTTCCTGCACAGGGAGATCAGACAGCAGGTTCAGCTACAGAACAGCTGGGAGGGAGTGTGTGTGTCTTGCTCAAGCACACATCAGCAGGGCAGATGCTTGCTGAAACAGGTCTTGACCCCGGTGCTCTTGTTGAAGGATGGCCTCCCTTCTCACTATGCTGCCTGTTGCATGCACGTTAGACCAAGTCATGAAAGGTCACAGTGAAGGAAAATCACGATTTACCAACCCATCATTCCCCTTGTTAAATGTGAATAAAATCTATCTACTGGAAATGGGTTTACTGTGATCCGACCTTTCTGTGTAAGCCAACTGTAACTGGACTGATAGGTTTGCTCTTTTGTCCCCAGTGAAACAGGTGGACATATTCTGTCCGTATGTCTGTGCATACAGTGCTGGGGCTCCATAAACGAGGAAGAAAGGTGATAATTAGTTGGAGCCAAGCTCGACCAGGCCCCAAAAAGTCTGGATTAATAAGGTTATTTCATGGTTCTACGAATAATATTGTGTGTCTGCAAACCTTGCCAGGGGCCACAGAACTCCAAGTAAAGTCCATGTATCCATGTGATATGTGAACAATATTCACATTGAGGGTGCAATACCTTCAATAAGCCCCAAACTGACCTCGCACCAACCCCACTCCCGCATCGTCTTGGTACCAGGCCCCAGCGACTAGCCCTTTCACCCTTTGAGCCCAGGCCATAGAGGGATGGCAGACAAAAATAGAATGGTCTGAAGTTTCCATTTGTCTTGGTAAGCTCACAGAAACAGGCAGTAATTTATTATATCTGAAGCATGGGAAAACTTCAGTCCATCATCAAATCCCCAACCAACCCGTGTGCAATGAATGAGTAAAGTAAAATGCAAAAACCACAGGATATTGATTGGATGTGCCTCATAAATGCCCTGCCTCAAACATAATTATTTCTGTAGAAACCTTTAAGCAAGATTCCTCATATAGTAGATGCCTAGTCTTTAACCCGTGTTTCATCAACTTACTTACAACAGCCAATTCCCAGGCTGTCTGATTAAAACCAAATGGAGCACCCATATGATACTGTAATAGATAAAGATCATGGCTGATCTTTCCATAAGAAATGAATGGACCACATACAGTAACAGACCTATACCGGTTTTCTCTGAGGGAGTCTGCCATTCTTAGTTCACAATAAAACCTTTCTGTATACAGGAGCTTGGGCCTCAAATCTCCCTCACATGAGTTTGAGACACATGACCGCTTGCGCTCGCTGGGAAGGACGCACGGGAGGGGAGCGAGCAGCAGGTCAGAGGATTCTTCTAAACCTCAGCCGACACTCATGTGAGATGAGACCGCTGTAGCCTGTAGGTTTATAACATTACCCAACGGTAGCCCATTCTAAGCCTTTATTATTAGCGATTTCTGTGTTCCCCAAAGGCAACTGAAACATTAAATCTTCCCAAGAACAAATAATAGAACTTCTCATGGTGGAAAGGCCAAGGCATTTTCTATTTTCTTAGAAAGAGCTTAACAAATTTGCTAGTTGTGCTCCTCAGTTCTGACTAGATGAGGCACATTTGAAGCCGTTGTAAAACACCCAATAAATGCAGACTGTATCATTTAAAAACTGTATTAAAAGTCACCACTCATACCAGTGCTTGTGTCACTTAGCAACCACTTCGTTTAGCTACTGTTCATGAACTAGCCTTTTATTTAATTACTGTTATTTCATTACTATTGATTAGAAATGAAATATTTCTTGAACATTTGCGTTGTACCTTACACTACGTTCAGACTGAACACACAAATAAGCGAGATGGAAGCAACTTCGCTCCTGGTGGCACGAACTGAAGTGAGTGAAGAGAGGTGCTGTAAATTTCTCCCTCCACCTACAGCAGTATTTACATGTGTCCACTGGGTATTTGTGACCAATAACACTGACCAATGACATCTGCTCAAAAACCTTATGAAAGAAGACATTAGTTCTGCTGGCTGCCAAGCCTGGAGCAAAAGGATTAAAATGCAAGCATGATAGAAAAAACAAGCACGTAATTTGTGATAAGCTGCGACCTATTTGGCTTGGTGAAACCAAATAGGATTAGAACCCGGGACCCACGCATGACACTCTGCTGCCCTACCAAGGGAGCTAAAGCGCCAGCGTGGCTACCTGATAAACCTATAGGTATCGTATCTGTATCCCTGCACAGTGGGGATTTTTGAGATTTGACAGACCGACCAACCCTAGCGACAGAGTTATACTTATACTAGCTGATAAAAAAGATAATGCTGAAGTTTTAGTTTCAAGTAATCTGCAATGTCTCATCATTCCTCACCTTTAAAAAAATAAGTCAAGAAAGATGTTGACCAAAAACAGTGATCATAATGGCTGTGACCGTCGCCCTGGCTGCTTGCTGTTGTGTCATGTGGTGTTATCAGACGTGCTTGCATGTCGCCACGTGACGCCACTCGCTCGCTTTCTGGCAAAACGCTAATGACGATTCATTCTTTGCCGTTTCAAAATCTTTGTAAATCACAGCCTCAAGTGGCTTATTGCTTAAATAACACCGGTAACTGCCCTAGAAAGGCAAGCAGCAGTAACTATATTTAGTGTTTTTAAGGTCAAAGGTCACAATTAGGGTTTAGGTGTCATATCAACAAAATATTACACCCTTAAATATTATGAAATGATCTACAGTCCACTTGTGTGCCACCAATAGTTTTTGTGGGGCAGGAGATAAACTCTGAAGACATTTTTCATTTTGTGGCAGTAAAATAAGAGTCGGCCTATGCATCCTTTATGAATAGAATATGAATGAGGAGAAACATGCAATGTCCGGTCTGCGTAGCCAAGTGATTTGAACTGTATAATGCAGACAGGTCAGCTGGTGCACATGTGGAACACTAACCCCTAACCCTAATCTTCCATCTCAACACTCCCTGAAAAAAATAGGTTATATGACAACTCTGGGTTTCACTTTTGTCAATATATTTCTGTTCGTCCAACACAATCAGATATACCTTTTCTGGATCACCGTGTCTTCATCCCTAACCTCAAACTATGTGTATAAGTAATGAGTCTAGAGTCTGGCATTCAAATCAAAAATCAACAGTGTCTTATTTCCTGGGCCTAGTGCTTCTCCATCTCAAACATTAAACTATGAGTAACTCATTACCCTCCCTGAAGGATAAACTCGACTAGTTTCCATTTGAACAACCTTAAGTCTGGTAAAAATGTCATTCATCATTTGGAAAGCTCTGTCTGTAACCTAAAAAGTCATGCGTAAAGGTTGTGAAAAATGGAGTGGAAAATAGACTTTCATAATAGCCACCTCATCATGTGCCCATTGAGCTGGTGATGCAGTAGGCCCACCTGCAAACACGTAATGCTTGAAGAAAAAAAAGAAGACAACTCTAGATCTCATTTGCACAACCAAATTATTGTAAAAATATATTTTCATCCAACACTATAATCAATTGTTCGACAGGCACTGGCACTAATGGATTTCCAAATCTTCATCTTCTGCTGCTACTTTAAAAACCATTACCAATAGACTATATGCATTTTAATGCATTTTAATGCATTTATAGGCCAATAAAATATTTTCCATTCCCGAGATTTTCGTTTCATTTGAAAAAGCTATCCAGCACTAACACCTATTATTCTGTAGGCACTACAGCATTTTCCAAATTTATCCATAAGCCTTACGTCAAAGCTGATCCTACTTTTTTTATTTACTAAACACTAAAAATAGCTTATTAATATTTTGTCCACTTTCAAGGCTTACTTCACTCTCCATCTTACGTCAAAATCCATGCGTAAAGTCTAGATTGTGAAAATAAACGGATAACACCAACCAACTTGTAGAGGTAATTTCAATTTTGTTTACACTAAAAAAAAAACACGACGCCCCTATTCGTTAGGCCTGCTGCGTAACCGCCTTTTCACATGCCGTGCGTAAAAGTTAACACTGTCTCCTATACCTGCAATGTCCCACAGCTGCAGGCGCACCGTCTCCTGGTCCCAGTTGAGCACTTTGAGGGCGAAGTCCACCCCGATGGTGGCTCGGTAGTTGGGGCTGAAGTTGTGGTGGACGTATCGCTTAATGATGCTGGTCTTTCCCACCCCGAGGTCCCCTATCACCAGAATCTTATAGAGATGCTCCTTATGGTGGTTGTTCTGCATGGCGACCGAGGAGGGAGAGGGCTGAGCATTAATACACCGTAATGGAAAAGGAGCGAGGGGTGAAAGGGGGAAAGCGCAGGACAGGGAAGAGGGAGCTGGAAAGCCTTGGAAGTGAGTAGGGCAGTGGAGTATGAGAGGGGGAGGCAAGGTACGCCCTGGCCCACAGAGGGAAGTGGAGCAGACGGCTGGACCTTGTGACTCGCGTAGGGGAGCTGGGAGTGCCGGGTTGCGTTCAAAGCCCCTCAAGCTGCAGATAAGAAGCCCTCTTGTGATATTACTAAAAGACCTGGACCGAGCCATGTCCATCATTATGCTAATATGAACTTCTGAAAGGCAAACTACAAGAGAGGTCCTTGGGTCGTCTTCTATATCACTTACGACATAGGCTTATAGGCTTCCTTTAATGTGAGGTCTTATGCTATTTATATAGTTTTTACTCTCTTGTGACGCATTGTTTTTTATGAAAATGTTTTGCATTTAGTTGATTGAAAGAAAAAAATGAACACTTTTAAATAAGTGCTATACAAATAGTTTGTTTCAAAGTGAATGAATGGCTACTAATTTCCCCCGCCCCTCCACACAAAAAAACTACATCTTAATTGAAAACCAAAGCTCCAAATTGAAATTATGTTCACTTAAAGAACCATCTTTAAAATATGGTAGTGGTCTTGTCATGTGACACATACACACACATAGACACAAAGCCCAACAGCAAATATTTCTAGAAGATTTTATTTTCTCTCAAATTTGAGTTCAAACATCAGAATGGGAAACTCTGCACACATTGAGATGGGAGGAGGTATTGAGGCACTAGAATCCGTTATATCCCTTTCACATATGATCAAGAAATCCCTTTTAGATGCTCCCCAGAGAGCTAACAATTGTCCCACAAGGAAATATGGCAGTCAAGAAGGCTCTAAATTGATGCGAGGACAGAAGATATGACTCAATCTCCATTGTGCTTCCCTGAGACATGGAATTGAGGCCCTCAACCTGACAAGCAATCAAAAAAAATTAGAACACTGAGTAGAAGCTACCAACTCCAGTACTTTACACCCACATCAATTCCCTTTAAATGTTAATTGAAAGAACTTACTACCCGTCATGATTTAGGTCACAGACATGCTAGTCCATTTTGATTCCAAGTATAGCTTGTATCTGCAGTTACAGCTTGAAGAAAACAGTCCATTTCACTGCCAACAGAGAAGTGGTTGCTGACATCAGGAGCCATAACAACATTTGGCTTAAAGCAACAGGTTAAGCTGACTTGATAAATTTGAAATTCAGTCTGGTACCAGACTCAGACATTGCATCAAGAAGCAAGGAGAGAGAAAAAAAAAAAAAAAAAGAATCAGAGTGCAGACTAGCTTCCTCCCTCCAATTCAGATCCATTCTAGGAGCTACAGACCCAGAAGCATGTGTGAATACTGAAAGGGGAAATGGACCCTAAAACAAAAGTCTCCATGTTATGATTTTGACAAAAAGGCAGCAGCAAGGCTTTGAACTAATGTAGGTTTATATTAGCCTTGTTTTAGAATCTCTGCAGGGGTTGCGGGTTAATAATAAAACTTAAGACTTAACCGATTACTTAATGCTCAGCTAGGTCTTGCTCTGAGTTACATGTTATGTTTTATCCCCATATGAGCCAGAGTGCCACATGACACAAGACTCTCCTGATCAAGGTCTAGGTTGACTAGAGGTGACTGGGCAGGTTTCAGGTTTCTATCCATTTATGAATCTAGACTAATCCAAGAATGCTCAATTTGATCTACAAACACTGTAAGGATTTGACAGCTGCTGGACTGACAATAAATCTGAGAATTTAATAACATGCTACTTCTGTTTTAGGGTGGATTTCCTTTTGAAAGATAGTTCATGGCCATGCAGTCTGGGAGAATGCTCCTTGAAGGGACATTTAAAGATCAAAAAGATCCATGTTCTGTTTACGACTGGAATATGGGTCATTACATTTCTAAGCTCCCCAGGAGACACGGGAAGCCTGACAATGGCTGAAATCAAATAGAGAAGAAATCTACGCTGCACTATTGAGACTCAATCAAGATTTCCCCCCTCCCACCTTGTTCCTCGGTTTACAACTTCTACAGATTGGGGATGGGCGTGGCTGCCACGGCGATGCTCTCGATGGCACACTCGTCACTTCCCCTGCGGATTCGGAAGAAGCCTTTGTCGCCCCAGCCCGTGCCCCAGCTGTTCTTCACAATCCAGTACTTCTCCCCAGTCATGTTGTAGTGGCCATACCCCACCAAAACCACAGCATGGTTGGTCAGCTCAAAGGGGTTGAAAGAGCTTCTGACGAACGTGTGGTGGTAGATGCCCTCCTGATAGTTATAGAAGTCAGGGTACACCTGCGGGGGGGGGTACGACACACTGAGTTGAGTGTGTGCATGAAATCTCTGTCAAGGCTGTTGTAGTTCACTGAAGCTGAACCAGATGAAAAGTATACATGAAAACACTAAACTGACAAAATTAGAGTGAGTATAATTTGTTTGCATTTACTGTGTTCTTCTAAGTCTTCCGTTAAATCAAGCTACACCTATAGAATGGGGAAGGTTTAATGAGTTTTAGAGGGGAGCGAAAGACCAGAGAACATTTATGTAAAAGGTCAGATTTACTATGGAACACATTACACATGAAACAGCTAGGAAACCCTTTAACAGATATAGAAAACATGTGCATGCATATAGGAGCAGCATTTAGGTGTAAAATAGACTGAGTGTGAGATACTGAGCAGCTGTTGTGTTTGTACCCACCTGAAACGCCACTGCCATGGGTCCATTCTGGACCAGTTCCAACATCATGGCGTCCTCGTTGCAGCCACCATAAAACCCACCGACGTAGCTGTACTCTGCTGTGTAAAGACGGCTGCAGTTCTGAGGAACGCCACATGGAGAGTTCTTTCCAATATACGGGAAGCATGACTCATCCACAATGCCAAAGTCCTGGATGTACTTCACAATCAGGTATGGGAACCCACCATCACAACCTTAAGAGGAGAAACGTTGAGCAGTAAATCCAGTTTGAGCAAAAGCCATGAGATTTTAATTGAGACTTGCCATTTCTGTGGAATTCTTGGAAGTTTGTCTCAACCTTTTTTTAAAGAGTGAAATCTCTGATCTAGTCCAAGGAGAAATTCAAAGAGAATTTTCCAGGACTCTTTAAAATAATTAATCAGAGTCAGAAATACCCTAATCAGAGCAGTTATGAAAGGCTTCACTTTCCAAAAACACTTGAGTGCTACTTGGTCTGATTAGGCAGAAAAGGGGCCAGAGTTCTCTGCACGGTTCAGCACTTTTCCATTATTGTCATGACTTCCTCCAACAGGATCCCAGTCAACGGAGTTAAATCAAATTAGCATTTTCTAATTGCTGTCCATTTGCCACCTGTATTGACACCTGTTTGGATGTAATGGAAATGGAAGGATCTGCTGGGGAAACCAGATGAATTTTAGACATATCCGATGTTAAGTCCCATATCAACTTTAAGAAACCTGTCTGAGGGAGAGACTGAAGTTTGTTACCTTGGGAATATTGGGAACAGGAGACCACGTGCTGCGGGCTGAAGATGGGAGTCTCACTGTTGTTGGTGAGGATTCGGACGCGAGCCTCCAGCATTCCCATGATGGCAAAGGAGTAGCAGCTGCCACATGATCCTGAAACAGAACACAGAGGTTTACACTTGGGTTAAGAGAAAGCACACTGCTGCTAGTTTATAACACAGTAGTACATTAAACAATTATTTCAAGAATACATTACTGTCAGTCTGTAGTCAACTGTTTGTAATGTTCCTAACGTCCAAGATAGTTCTCTGTATGATCGCCATATTGCATGAAAATGGAACAAGGCACTGGGAAATTACAGAAGGCCTGAGAGACATACTGGATGCACTGCAATGAAAGTGATTTTATATTCAGGGCCTGTTATAAAGAGCCTGGTGTCTTACACTATGGATTGGAAGCCAAATTTGGTTACAGGCTTAATGCTGCAGGGGGGTAGGGGTGGGGGGTTAATTGTAATTGTAGTCATGATTTGTCTGGATGATATGGTGAGAATACAATTTTAATTTGGTCACAAACTTTTTAAAAAGGGAGCTCCCTTTTTAAGAGTGACATCTTCTGTTGAGACAGTTCAGTTGAATTCTAGAGCTACACATGCCAGAGTGAAATCTGAATGAATGGCCTAATTGTTGGGCAAATTAATGTCAACCTTTATAATGGCCTTAAGGGGTGTAATCAATACATTCAGTTTCTGAAAGGAAGATTCAGGAGAAAACAGCATGATGACCAAAAGTTTGTGCTATCCAACCCACAAAAGATAAAAGTCAGAGCCATCTCACAGGACTTGTGCTGAAGCCTCAATTTTTGAGTGCCGTTACAATGCCATCTACTCCTGCAGCTTCCCATTACAGGTCAAATATCATATTATAGGGTCAAATCTGGGTAGCATGTGATGTAAAAAAAAAAAAGGCTATGTTCCTATGCAAGTTTAGCCCAAGACCAGCCAGGTCGCCTTGTAAGCCACCTCAATCTTGTGTGTTTTCATGAACCGAGATGGAACCCACAAAATCCATGATTCATAGGGTTATGGCAGAATAATAAGCTCCACATACAGTGGCTTTGAGGGGTGCTATTCAAATACTCCAGCCCTCTCCAGATCCTTAAATCCAGCCCTGCAGAGGCCCTCTCAGACACTCCAGCTACTCAGCACGCATAATCTCTCCACTCACACACTAGGCTGCGTAGAAACACTGGAGGAGAGGAGAAAGCATTACTGAGGAAGACCCTGGACAACCAAAAGGACGGCAAAGTAGCTGGCGAGCTACTGTTCACTGTCTGCCTTTATTGGCAGCTGCTCAAGTGTAAAGGTGCTGCTTTGTGCGTCATGGATCCAGCAAATCTTTTAGAACATTTGCATCTTTGGTGTTAGTGTTTGTAATCTCTTGTGTAGGTGTACAGATCAAATACTGCATCTCCAAAAAGTCCGCCTTTTCAGGAACTGAGAGAGACAGTAATTTTCTCCACAGACACATATTACAATGCTTTGGCTGGGTCCCAGGGCCACGACTTTTCCTGCATGTCAGTTTATAGTAAGAAACACACTGGACACTACTCAGCACACTGCTCAGGACACTAATGAAATGTCACCTTGGTCTCTGACGGGGCTGAGGAAGTTGACACCGTTGACGTCTCTCCAGTCCCAGTGCTCAGGTAGAGCTGCTGCCATCTTTGCTACGTCATCCGTCACACGGGCGGGGGAAACACGACTGGGGTATAAGATAAAGAATCATATTCAAGTGCATTTTACTTCAGATGATTGAAATGGTCTGAAAAAGCTCAATTTTATAATAAAAAATCAAAAAAAAACACTAAGAGCTATGGAGATTAAGGTGGGTTTGATAGCTACAGAAGTAGTGTTAAAAAAGGACTGAACAAATGAGTTTAGTTTCAGCAGATCTTTGTATGCACTGGTTGGGTCCTCTATTGTTGGTATGTGTACACTGTGTGTACCCAGATTTCTTGGTGGGGTTGAAAAGTCTCTGAAACAGCACACAAACTCTACACTGAAACTAATACATATGGTATTTAAAAAGGAGAGTGGTGGATCCTCTTGGAAGAACAGCTGCCATCTTGCCATAAATCAGGGGTATTCAACTGTGAAACAGGAGGGCTGGGTGTATGCAGGTTTTCATTCCAACCAAAGTCAACAGCAGGTGATTTCACTGATTAGCAAACCTTCAGCCAGAGAGGAGGAACTAATCAGTGAAATCACCCGCTGTAGTCTTTGGTTGGAACGAAAACCTGCATACTTGGCACACAGTTACGTTGAATAAGGGTGCTTTCACACTAGCCTTGTTTAGTCCGTTTGAATCTAACCCCGGAGCGTTTACCCCCTTGGTTCGGATGGTTTTGGGTGGTGTGAACACCCTAATCGAAGGCTGGTGCGGACCAAACAACCGCTCTCTGGTCCGCCTCAAAGACGTGGTCTCAGGTCGCTTCCAAGGAACTGTGGAGCAGTTCATTTCTGGTGAGAATACCATTCGAACCAATTGTGTCTTCTGTTATAAGATTGTCTGATTGCAGAGCATCTTCCTCGAAATGTCCGTATTATTAAATTATTTAATACCCGCATTCTTGACAGGCGTTCATATGCGTAATCCTTTAGAGTCTGCCGATCTGCCTCCAAATCAAGACCGACATGAACAGAACCTGACGTTGCTACATGATGTAGTATAGGCAGAAGTTGCGAGGGTTTTGTTGTATTTCTACCTGCTAACTGACCAATAATAATAATAAACAGCATTTTCAACCACATGGCTTTGTTTACAAGCTCTGGACCGCTTGATTTTTGGCTTTGTGAAAGCGAACCGGACCAACTGAAAAACAAAACTATGTATCATTCTCGCATCAGGTGCGAACCAAGGAAGTGGACTATCAGGTGTGAAAGCCCCATCGATATTGGTTTTGGCATCACCGGTATTGGTTTTGGCATCACACTGTCTAAATGCAGTTTCATACACCTCCCCACCTAGTTAACAGTACAGGAAAAACTGGTCTAGATACTCACATGGGGATACGAGAGGCAGGCCCTCCAGCTCTGTACAGCAGCTCCTCCAGAGTGTAAGTCTCATGGTTTAGGTTGGAGGTGGCCTTCCAGGAGCTCTGGGCTGAGTTGATCGAATCAGCAAAGTCAAGGTTGTTTTTGTATGGACTCGTCACTAGTAGTGGTGACAATCCTAGGTGCTTACACTTCTCTCTCTCGCTGCAAGCGGGCGAAGTACCCGAAAAGACAACAGTGTTCATTGTACATTGTAATACAAAGTTGAAATACAGTATGTCTACAAGCACAATGAAGGGGAATGCAGCAAGATTCCCCAAGCTGGCGAAGTTGGCGCGACACTATTTCTGCCTCCCGACCCCGAGACATTTGTTCCATCGGAGCGTGTGTTCCAGCGGCTGAACTTACTGTCAACAGGCTGCACACTGAACTCATCCCTGACCACGTGGATATGCTAATAAACAAGTAGATTATGGTGCCATTGTTTCCAATACATAAACTGTGGCGCAGCGCCAGAATATCGGCACGGCCAGTAATGCCTCTGTAATGTGTCTAATGTGTACATCATGTCATTTGGCGATGGACAGTCCAGTAGTATTGCACTTAATCTGACAGTCTCCGTTGTGAAAATGAAAAAATTTTCTTCCAGTTTTCTCCAAATTCGCATATTTTAGGAACGGTATTTGTAAAGAGTAACTTGATACTTTTTAATCTGAGATTTCTAACACTGCTCAACACTCAGAAAGTTAACATGAGTGCAGTGCAGAGACTTCATTGCATACTCCTCCTGATCACCAGTTGGATTCCATTGGACACAAAGTAAAGACAAGTAATTAACCCTAAACAAAGTAAATTGTCAACCTGTGGGAAACACAGAGGTCCGCTGTTGGGAGTCCGGATTTTATTTTTTAAGTTAATATAGGCCTCAGTTGTTAGATGGCTGTAAATAGAAAAATGTATGTTTATTCTTTGTCCTTATGTTTAGTGTTTACATCCTCTCACTAGAATCTTTTCAAATTTGGCATGAACATTGATTTTGATGTGTTTATGATTATTAGAACTATTATTAACTAGAAGGGCACTCGGAGAGCGCAGACCTCCGCCAAGGTTCGTGCTATTATTGCTTGTTCATGAGTCGGATCCGGATCCGCTCCAAAATGTAATGGTTTCTTCCTTGGCCCATGCTACACCCTTCCATGAAGTTTCATGAAAATCGGGCCAGTAGTTTTTCCATAATCCTGCTAACAGACAAACGGCACCGAAAACATAACCTCCTTGGCGGAGGTAATTAACTGATTAAATTAATTTCCATGCTATTTGGACCCATATCTCACCAATGGTGCATGATATTGTATTGAAATTTGTCAAGAGAATTGTTCAGGCAATTATGGTGATTTGTATGAAGTTTGCAATTTCTGTGATTATTATTAATAAATTAATAAATTCATTTTTGTACTGTTACTTTTTTTATCATTATTGTTTTCCCTTTTGGCTCAATTTCCTGAGAGATGGTAAATGCTAGAGCCATGAAACTTTGCACTATGGTCTAGTATGGCTTCTAGTATATGCTTGCAATATCCTGGTTTAAATCAAACTTTAACCAAAGAGTCTGGGAAGCTCCTTTTATGTTGCCAGTAACTCAGTCAGGAAGTTCACTGAGCACTGCTTTTTCAAATCAAGAATTTCTGTATTGCCTGTGGACAAGTCCGGTGTTGAGCAATGACTGTACTTTATTGTCAGATTTCTGATGTGAATTCAGTGTGCCAGGCACATTTCCACAGGTCATTAGAGGGTGAGTGAGAGAGAAACTCTGTTCACATCAAAAAAGGACGAGCAAGAAAAAAAAGGTTTGATTAAAGCAGAGAGCAGTGCACATTGTACACTAAAAGGAAGGATCATCAGTACAGTCTGCCCTGACATTATGAGTACAAACAAGACACTCTTGTGTGTCACAGTCCACTGATGTCTTGCTTGCTCTCTGTTTGTTAGCTTTTGTGTCTCCATTGTACACTTTGGGGATGTACTGTTACTGCCATCAGGCCAAACCCAGGCTAAAATACAGGCTTGTTTTGGGGCATTTTCCTGCTCTGTCTTAAACACAGTGGTAATTTTGGAAATTTTCAACATAACTATTAACCTGCCAGAGAGGAGCATGTTGTCCTCTGTTCGGGGTGGCAATGGCTCCACTTTCTTGGCAACAAAACAGGCCCAATTGCGTCCCAGGACGTCATGGACCCACCCTGGCAGAGTCTGGTCACAGTAGCTGGTCACCTTACAGCCCTCAGTAGTGTACTGGAAGACGTAAGGACACAATAAGTCATATTTTGTGTATTTGTAAAAAGAATGTGTGGTGCAAGTAAGGGAAGAAACATGAAGTTGACAATACCCAACGTTCAGAAAGCAACAGACTACTTGAAGTCACATTATTCCACAAGGCAAGCTAATTTCATCAGATAATGCAGTACAAGTTTTGAAAAGAAATGTAAAGAGCCTGCATGATACAGTACAAGTCAAAAGCAACAGAATCTCAAAAAAACAAAAAGTGAGGAGAAAAGTAGCTGTCAAACATTGAAATGTATAGGAAGCAAGACCACACTAATTAGACGCATGGTGTACTACTATTATGACCCCAGTGTCACTAGGGACGTCATCCCTGTCATCTCTGAATTTTTCCAGGACTACTTAAAGGATAAGGCTGGTGTTTTTTAATGTATTGCTTACCGTCAACAAATCCTATGAAAATAACAAAATCAACAATACGTTTGCTCTACTCCCGTTACTTTCTGACTTCCCACGTACCGTTTTTAGCCTTCAACCCGGAAGTCATTGGCTCCAATTGTAAGCTAAAAACCTTTAAATACAGCTCACAAAGACATAGTTTCAATTTTAAAAATCGCTAACTGTTACCACGAAAAGTCAGACTGTTTGTTCCCATTTGAAATCAAATTCAAATGGGAACAAATTCTTCATTACGCCGGGGACTATTTTCTGTGCTACGGAACTACTTTCCTGAGAACGTGTTTACAGTCGGCTTATTACGTTGTTTGAGGAAAAAGTCGGCTGGCCCGGTGCATCACGATGATGAAATATGCTGCCCAAAGCAACGGCATGGCTCTTTGACGTGTTTTAATTGTTTTTTTGTCCCCCACCAAAGGGGGGACTATGGATCCGTCTCCATCCGTTAGTTCGTTCGTTCGTTAGTTAGTCACACTGTAATGTTGACTTTGTGCCGCTAGGGGGCGGCATTGACAATGAATGGGGACTCAGTGGTAAAGCAATACAGTTAAAGTTATCATAGGTAACATAATAGTCTACACACGCTACACACTTGGAGACATCAGACTGGGTTGATGTGTTGAAGTGAGAGTCAGTGGAGAATTTTTGGGCAAACCTCTAACCACAAGACACTGTAGTTATTGTACAGTTGTTGGACTGTTGTACTGTTATTGCACTCATCACTGCACTACCACTGTGCCATCAATGTTGACTACTTATATCATATTACCACTTACCTACTGTGCAATACCATATATCACTTATCATTTAGCATTTATATTATTCATAACAATCACGCTCCTGGTGTTGTATGTTATATTGTATATTGTATTATAAATTGTATTGTACTGTACATTGTGTAATGTACGGATTGTATTTATTGCGTATTGTAGTTCTTATATTTTGCACTGTATTGAGTAAAAACAGGACAATTACAGTTACTACATTTCAAGATATAACTTGTAAGCCTAATTCTGAGGAGAGTAGGCAACAGAAATATATGGTCAATCTGTCCTTTAATTGTCCCATACCAAAATGCTTATACAATTTCACTCATATTTTAAGTACACTCAGCAATCACTGACCCAAGGGTGGAACTACATCACTGGCGGGGGACAACATGTTTACTATTTGCTTGTTAATACACTGGAGTTCTATGGCTGCTGGGACATGGCTTCATTGGGCACCGGCTACATGTTATTTTCATAGGATTTGTTGACGGTAAGAAATGCATTGAAAAACACCAGCGTTATCCTTTAAGGCAGCAACACCATTAGGGCAGTGATGAGTGAGAGGGTGAAAAGTTTGGGGGCTTTCAAATCCTACAAGGCAGAACAGGAAAGGAGAATTATCATAGGCAACAAGAAATGGAAGTAGACTATGAGTCTTCTTGGTCTTCTGGGATTCTCATAAATATTCATTACTGGGGGCAGGTCTTCAGGTCAACATGGGCTGTGATTAGTCAGTCCTCAGTGCAGGTAATTGTGCCTGGAAGCCAGACCCCCAGTCTCGCTCACAGACCACAACACTGAGCTCAGACAGGTCAAGACAATGAGGAAATTGAACTGGATGTGAATAAGTCATCTGTCACATGGGTTTTGTAGGCAAGACAGGCCATGACACTTCCTTCTACAAAGCATCATGTGAGTGAAGGGGAAAAACACTAGAGCATTAGAATTTAAAAAAAAAAGAAAAAACAAGAAAACTAGCCTTGAATGACTCAGTTGCTGAATATTGTACGGTTCAAACAAGTTTAGTTTCTACCTGGTGTAAATGCACTGTGCTCATGCTCTCTCTCACCATTAACTTATCTACTAAGATCTCTATACTTATCTCTATACTTAGCAACCTTATGGCACATGAGTGGAGAGGAAAAACTATTCATAGTGAAAGTAAACCTTAAATGCAGCAGCACTCCCAAAAGCAGGTTTTGTTTAACAATGTAACTTCGACACTTAAGTCCACAGCGCAAATTCCTTCCCACGTTTTTTCAAACGCAGTAATTTGGCATTGCCTAGAAGGAAGTGAACTGTAAATCGCCATTTCGCTTCCACTCCATTATTCACTCTGACATTGCCTCCATGGTCGTTTTCTGGGTGGGGGCAAGGACGGGTTGATTTCCCCGAACCAATCACTAGTGACTGACTAGTTTTTGACAAAATATCGTCTTTGAGACAATATATTGGTTAAGGAGTGATTTCAACAAATATTATTATGTCGAAGCCAATGAAAACCCGTTGCAGAACGGTTCAAACTTTAGTCCCACCCACAAAGGCGCTGATTGGCCCGATCGTTTTTCCGATCGAGAAATCGCCTTTGAATAGAGCAACACCAGACTCTGAATCGCTGGACCAAATTTGAAGAGTGGGCGGGTCGCGATTCAGGAGCCTGGAACCAGGCTATAAGCTAGCGTAATTCATGAAAGATGAGTGGTACCATAATACAATAATTGTCTATAATATAGCTCAAATAGTTGTGGGAATGAGAGTTTCATTAGCCTGCAGCGAGTATTTTCAATCTAGGGCGGTGCAAAATGTAACTTCACCAGCCAAAATGTGAAAAAGGTAGCCACAGGCTTTTTCCAGTGATGAAATATAAGTAACTGGGGCAATACCATGGCAAAATACTGACATAAGCCAAAAGTATCACTAGTTAGAACTTCATGTCGTCCGTGCATCTTTTACCTTGAAGAAAGCAAACCATTTGTAATTGTTGATGACCACTTCAAAGCCCTGGTTGTAGATGAGGGTGAAGAAGCCGCTGTTCCCCAGCTTGTCTTTGGCCGTAGACATTTTCTCCAGGGTCAGTGTCACCGTACGCACACCTGTGGCTGCAGAGAGGGGCAACACAACTGAGCTTCAGTGTAAAAGAGGATAACTGAATGCAAGTGATTCACCTATGGACCTCATCTTGTACTAAAACAGCCAGCAGCTTTCAGACAAAATTAAACTGCAGTGCGCTGTGGATTTCATTGTGGATTTCAGTACCTAGTTAGACTGATGCAATTTACACCAGTGTTGCCAAAACTGGGGTTCAGAGACCCCGCAGGGATCCCTGCAGAGTCTGCAGGGTTTTCATTCCAACCACAGAGTCTTTGGCCCGGATCTACTAAAGGTTTGCGCAAGTGCAAATAGCATTGCGGGTGCTAAAACCTTGTTTTCTTATCTACTTCTTATCTAAGAGAGCGCACAGGGAATTTGCGCCTGAAATCATGGGTTGATCTGGGTGCGTCGTTTTTTGCGGTTTGGTCTAATTTGTGGGTGTTCCAAGGCTGACGCGCAAAGTAAAGGGAGGGATTTGTGGAAATTGGCAGTGGATGTGATTTATCAAGAGGCGGTGACCGCAATCATCTGTTTGCGGACGGAATTTAAGACCTAGGAAAAGCATGTCTTGGCCAGGTGTAACATGTCGCAATTCCAGGCGCAGTGCAAAAGCAATTGCGGGTGCAATTTGTACCGCCAGCGCATGGTATTTACTAAAGTAGCGCACGCAAATGAGCGGAGGCGCAGAAAATTAACTAGAATTGCGACTTCGCAAATATAAGGGCCAAACAATGTGCACAATAGCCCATTAGCGGCAACGTAATGATGGGCAAAAGTAGCGCAAATGTCTCTCCAGTGGAGCTGGAAGTGTTGGTGGCAGAGAAAACTGCAAAGCTGCAAAGAAGAGATGTTTTACCAGCGCGTAAAAAGTCACTCTGGAACGACATAAAGTGAATGCAGTTTGGCACCACAAGCGCGATTTAGCGGAGGTAAAATGCGCTGGTATGATAGGAGGAGGTGAGCCAAAATGCTTACCACAAATAAAGCCAAAGAAGCGCCTTAATTCCCTTGGAGGAGCAGCAGGAGAGCCTGACTGAGACACAGGTGCCAGTGTGTGAGGGATGGAGACCTGGTGAAGGTATGAAGCCGCACACACACCTCTGTCCTGACAGTTATTACGCACACATGTTTTAGCTGCATTGTTTTCATCAAAGCTATGCCGCTCAGATATTGGCTCATAATAAGCGTCTGCAAATCCAGAGAAGAGCGTGCGAGCGTGCGTTTTCCTTTTTGTATATTTAGGTAATAATCTGAATATTGAGTGCGCATTCTGCTACTCTGCCAATGACGCTTAAATGGTGTATTTTTAAATCAGCATACTCGTTTAATTATTATCGAATAGGGATGCCATCTAATGGCTGCATGTTATGATGTGTAGATGACTGTGTCCATAGGTGTCATTTACACTGGGGACGCTGGGGACATGTCCCCACCACTTTTTGTAATGGCCGATTTTGTCCCCATCAGTTTTTAAAAGCATAATTTGTTAAAAATGTTCTGAAAAATAGCTTGCACCAAGAAATGTTAACTAACAAATGAGAACGCTTTGAGAAAGGTTTATTTGCACTATAAGAAAACATGCAATGCAATGTAAATATAGAAGAAACAAATGCGCATTGTCCAAAAAAAAAGTAACATAAACTAAAAAAACAAAAACAAATCCCCCCTAGCCTACTAATTCTAAAATGACCCAAAAACGTGCATGCGCCGATCAGTAACTTTAACAAATTCTTGACATGGTGTTGCAGCTGTGGATGTGATGCATATGGATGACTGTACTTGTGCGGTCGACGTTGTTGTGCGTTTTATGCTGAGTATTTTCGTATTGTCGACTCTGTAGTAGCCTAGGCTATGCTCTTTTGATGCGCCGTTATGCATTTTTTTTCTCGCCGTAATTATCTACTCTGACCTCATACCGATCCCCCCATTACATTGCCTAAAATCGCATATGCTGAAGACCCGTCATCTGAGCCCTTATGTCCCCACCACTTTTCAACACAAAGTGACGCCCTAGACTGTCACCTTGATCTTGGAGCCGGTTCCAGAGCCAGTCTCGGTGGAGCCATTCTGTGCGCAAAATGATAAGACATGCTTTTCCTGGGTCTTACTGTAAACTCCGTGCGCAATCAACAGCCGTTAACAGACACCGCTTGATAAATCACGTCCTCTGCCAATTTCCATAAAACCCTCCCTTAATTTTGCGCTTCATCCTTGGAACACCCACAAATGCATATGCAATTAGATCAAAAAGCAAAAATAGGCGCACCCAGATCAACCCATGATTTCAGGCGCAAATGCCCTGTGCGCTGTCTTAGTAGATCAGAGAACAAGGTTTTAGCACCCGCAATGCCATTTGCACTGGCGCAAACCTTTAGTAGATCCGGGCCCTTATCGTTTTGCGCACAGGATGGCTCCACCGAGACTGGCTCTCGAACAGGAACACCGGTCCGGCTCCAAGATCAAAGTGACACAGTAAAACGCACTCAATATTCAGAATATTACCTAAATATACAAAGGAAGAGTCGCAGGCTCTTCTCTGGATTTGCTGACACTTGTTATGAGCCAATTCTCCGCGACATTGCCTTGATGAAAAAAGCTAAAAACATGTGTGCGTAATAACTGTCACGACAGTGGAGAGGTGTGTGCGCGGCTTCTCCAGCTATACCGTACCTTCACCTCCTCTTTGGCTTTAAGCATTTTGCTTCACCTTCTCATATCATACCAACGCTCTTTACATCCACTATATCGCACTTTTGGTGCCCAACTGCATTCACTTTATTTGTTATGTTGTCCCAGAGTGACATTTTACGCGCTGGTAATTACAGCATCTCTTCTTTGCAGCTCGTTGGGATTTTCTCTGCCACCAACACTTCCAGCTCCACTTGGGAGAAATTTGCACTTCTTTTGCCCATCATTACATTGGCGCTAATAGGTTTTTGTGCGCATTGTTTTGGCCCTAATTAATTTGCGTGCCCTACTTTAGTAAATAGGCCTACCTTGCCTACCAACTTCACCCGCAATTACTTTACGCTACGCCTGGAATTTCGACATGTTAGTAGATCGGGGCCTTTGGTTGGAGTGAAAACCTGCAGACTCTCGGCTCTCCATGGCACACAGTTTCCTATCTCTGCACTATTACTTCATTCAGGATAAGTTAACCTGGGAGAGAATGATGACTATTATGATCAGAGGTGTCACTCTTTCTGTTATCTCCCCACCTACAGTATATACACTATTGTCAGATAGCTGTTCCTGGAACAAATCTTTGGGGGTCTGTGGTGTTCAGTCTCTCTACCTTCACTGGAGCAGTTGACAGTCTTGTCGTGGCCTCCTCTAGACACCTGGAACTCCCATGTCCCCAGCAGCTCCTCATAGGTGCAGTTGGCAGGTGTGTCACCCAGGGACCCCTCTACCCACAGCAACAGCACACACACCAGCACACCGCTCACCCTCATCATAGCGACACGCAGCTACACACACAAGAACTAACGTTACGCAGCTAAGGAAAGGCTTCAAGTCTTCCCGTCGGTCTGTATTTTGAACTACCTGTCCGACTTTAAGTGTAGTTGTGCCCCCTGTCCGCTATTTATACAACCCGCTTGGGGAACATTCTCCAAAGATCATTGCTTCAACCGTCAAGATAGTTAACTTCCTACTCAGGCCTGTGGAAACGCAACAGCATCTTGCACATGCGTACAACTACCTACAGTTATAATCAGTTATAATCTAAACGAATAATCAGCTAGCAGGATAGCCAACGCAGCAGTTCAGTTCAGCAGTTAAAGTGGGATGCAAAACATTAATGGATATTCTGACATTACACCATCTAAGTGCAAAACAGTAGCTCCTGTTAGATGTTTTTATTATTTAAGCGAAGGCGGAAGTAGGCAAGGGTGAAACTGACCGCTCTCGGGTCAGTGTCCGGTCCGTGTACGTTTTAACAGTTTGTTTCTTGCATTAAATCAAAAGTAGCAAAAACGACTTGTTTTTTTGTTTTCTCGCACAGAAACGGCACAGAAACGAAAATACGTCTCGACTTCCCCTTGTCTTGTTTATATTAGAAAACCAAAGCACAACTTGATTATTTGATTTTCCCGTGTGGGAGGTTTGTTTTCTGCATTAGACAATAGCAGAGACGAGATTAGGCCACGGCTCGTTTTTTCGTTTTTTAACAGGACGCAGAAACGAGAATATGACTCGACGTCTTCTTTTGTAATTAATAGGCCTAATCACAAAACCAAAACATATTTGAATATTTGATTTTCAGGTGTGGGTTGGATTAAATAGACTATGTCTGACTGTATGTATGTCTATGTCTGTGTGTCTGACTGTATGACTGTGTGTCATACAAGTTAACACAGCTGCTCTCCAATTCTAGAAAGATGTCTCATGTCTTTGTACTCTCATATATCATATTAAACCATGGATTATTGATCAGATAGAGACCTCTTGGCTCCAAGTTTAATTCCTTTGCCAAACACATCAAATTCCAAAAATAACAAATGTAGCTTCCACTTAAGGCATGAACAGACGCGCCAAAAATATAGTTTTCACTTAAGGCCTGAATGGAAGCACCACAATAAACAATGGAAGCAACTCCCGCACTTGCAATGCAACACCTGTTCAATACAAAGTAACGTTTCGGTCCAACAGGACCTTCCTCAGACTAGTAAATGGATCTTGTCATGGGTGTCTTAAATAGATGAAGCCCCACCCCTCTCTGTGTCCTCAGCTGTGAGGCAATCATGGCAACTGTAGGGTAAAGGGTCAATCAATACAACATCTTATGGAATCCAGTAGTCAAAAGTGCAACAAATTATCCCAATAACGGCATATTAGATACAGAGCTATACAAAGTATGTATACAGGGATTAGATACCATTGTAATGGGACATGGGTCATACTTGACTTTCATAAATCATTACAAGGGTCTAATCTAGCAACACAGAGAATGAGACTCCATTCTTGTTACAGCATCACATGCTATGGTATCTCATCATTCAGTCAGTTCGGTGGTAGGGTTTGTCCAATATACTTCTCTCTGGTTTAAGATCTTTTCAACATCGCCACCTCTATCTGGTGGATTCAACTTTTCTATACCACAGAACCTGAATGATGAGATGCCATGTTTACAATCATTGAAATGAACTGCCACTGGGTATTCTCTATCATTTCTCCTGATAGAGCTCTTATGTTCACTTATTCTAGAGGATGAGAGGTTTTCCCACACATCATATGACACGAGAAGTAAAGCATGTTATTACATCATTAATTGGAAATATTTTGCCAGTATGAGGATGACAGAAGTATTCACATTTTATCATGTTGTTGCATTGTGCACATCCTCTGCATTTGTAGCAACCATTGCAGAGTGGGCGTAGAAGAGTTTGAGTGACACCCTTCCTTGGATTCCTGTTGGCATGTGTCGCGGAATTTCTTCAATAAACAACTCAGTTGACTGCTGTTGATTATGCTTTTATTGTACATGCACAGGAGAAAGGTAATCACTGAAGTAGTGAAACGGTCCTTTTCTCCGGACATCGGGTACCGGGCAGTATTTACACTTTGCTCGGGGGTGGAGCTAACAGAGGAAGAGTAGAAACTTACATACAACCAGCCTGCAGTGACACCTGCAGGCCTAGCGACACACAGCTTATATAGGGCTATACAATTCCACACATGCACCAATCTACCCCTTAGATTACGTCCCCTTCTATATACTATAATGGGAGGCTCTCTGAGGTCAGACACTGTAGGATCTGATGGCAGTATATGGCTGTATTTTTTTACAATAGTGCCCAATTTGTGAGCATTTGGGGTGTGTGTAGTGCTGAACATTACTGAATGGTTCTTCTTTTTGGGAAGAGTCTTTTGCAAGAGTTCTTCACAGGGTCTATCAATGGCCATTTTAAGGGCCTCATCCAGCAACTGAAGGGGATAACCACGTTCAGTAAACCTGTGTTTCATGTCTGTAGCTTTTTCTATGTTGTCATCAGTGGTCTGGCAAATACGTCTGAGCCTGCAAAACTGCATCTTGGGAAGACTTCTTTTTAATGGCAAAGGCTGGAAATATGTGCCACCAACAATTTGTTTCTGTCTGTTTCTTGAGATGTGCATGTTTTTTTGACCCACCTGAGATTGGGATTTTTCATTCAATAACCTTGTAAATTCATGTAGTTCATCCGCTGTTCCCAGAAAAAGGCAGTAAATGTCATCAATATAGTGATACCATTTAAGAATATTCCTTAAGAATGGGTTCTCAATAGGGTTATATACAAATCTCTCTTCAAAAAGACCCCCTCATACAGATTAGCTTGGTGCTAGGGGGATCCCCATAGCTGTGCCACCCACTTGAAGATAATACTCATCCTCGAATTTGAATACCAGAGAGAAGTATATTGGACATTACAAGCCCTATCACCAAATGGACTGAATAATGAGATACCACGGCATGTGATGCTGTAACAAGAATGGAGTCTCTTTCTCAGTGTTGCTAGATTAGACCTACTTAAAGATCAAACACATTGCATTGCAAAATTAAATTATATATTTAGTCATTTGTTGTATTTTGTCGGAAATATTGCTCTACAGTGAGGATTTCTTTAAAACTATAAAATTAACCTACTGAACTCTTATTTTGACAAGGGGAGGTTGGATGAACCGGATGTAGCTATGACCAGTCATAGGACTGGCCAATGAGCGGCAATGAGTATTGAGTTGTCTCTCCCCGAGACAAAAAATTATGGAGTTGGAGGGTATAGATTACCTTGCTACATCAAATTAAGGAGGATGAACAGCTTTTTGACTCCCTTGCTGCTGCTGCTGCTGAATCCCTGGATGTGGCCCAGAAGAACGGCTTGGTTGGGCAAAATGAAACAACTGTTCCCTGGCTAGGCAACACTATTGGGGACACTGAGGAGGACCCTTGGGTGCATCTTGGTGCTAAACCTGGCCTGCTCCACACCCCTCATCCAGGAGCCTTGGACCCGTGTCCGGAGTGGAAATGGGAAGGTCAGGTGTTCCTTTTGGGCCCCTCTAGCAGGTTCCAGGCTTTGGACAGGCTTGTGTCAGCTGAACTCCCTCAACCCTCAACTAAGCCCTCTAAACCCACTTCTTGCCCTACATCCCCTTGCATACAATCCTCCCGCACTCCACCTCCATCCTCCCATGCTGCAGCTCCTTCTTCCTGATCTCCCCCAGCTGCTGTGGAGCTCATTAGTAGGACTGCCTCAACTGTTGGCCCACCTCCACCACATCTGCGTCTCATCCCAATGGATCCAGTAGGCCTACTCCTCCCCCTAAAAGTGGTCCTCCCTCTATTCTCATAATTGGGTCATCTATGGTCCATCACGTCACCCTCCCCAAGGCAGAAAGATTCTGCTACCCAGGTGCTAAGGTCCGAGACATTGATGCCAAAGTACCATTGGTACTCTGTGAGCACCCTTCAGCATCAAATGACTCTAACCTCAAGTAATCTGAGCAGCTCAAAAATGACTTCAGAATTCTCATTGATACTCTCCTGGTCTCAGGGAGACAGTGCATCATCTCTGGACCAATGCCCTCCCCCCGCTATGGTGATATGAAATTCAGTCGCATCCGTCAACTCCACATATGGCTGAAGGGTTATTGCAGTTCTTTGGGAATTTGTTGACAATTTCTCTGCATTTTGGAACAGGCTGGAGTTATTCAGACAGGATGGTACTCATCCCAATAGAGCTGGCTCTTATCTTTTAGCCTTGAACATGGATCTTGCACTGCATTCTGGTAAATCCTTAAGTACCTGACGGCGTACATGTCCGACCCATAATAGTGATGCTATAAATTCACCTGTATCTAGTATTCCTGTATTACTGAATCATAGGCCTTCTGGACATTTTTCTGGTGCAGTAGTCAGCAGGAATCATAGGAACCTAATTGCGGTTTGGACTACATGCTTAACCCATACTATACAGCATAATCCCACTGTCAAACCAGTTTCCATAGATAATCCTGGTATTTTTAAGTCAAGAATCGAAGAAGAATCAATTGAGCCGGTAGAGGAGCTGGTGTAGCCATCTATGTAAAATCCAGGTCCACTGTTGCTGTGCTCAAGTTTGTCTCAGTCCCCAAATATTTTGAATTCATTGCACTGAAGCTGGACCTGGGTCATAAACCTTCTATAACAGTGGTGGGGATCTATAGGCCCCCTTCGGCTGTAGCTGATTCGTTGCATTTGTTGGCTGAGCTGCTTTCTCCCTTTGCCAAAACAGAATTGTTAATCCTTGGGGATTTCAATTTGGACTGGTTGACAGATTTATCTAATGGTCCAAAGGATATCTGTGGTGATTTTAATTTAATACAACTAATCTCTGAGCCAACTAGACCAAACCTTAAAAATCCATCAAAATCCACCCTCCTTGAGCTAATTTTGACCAATAGGCCAGATAAATGTACTGCCAATGGTGTATTTGGTCTCAGCATCAGTGACCATTGCCCCATTGCCTGCATCAGAGATGAGAGGCTGGAGAAATCTACACCACGAATTTTAGTCAGGAGAAATTTTAGAAATTTTAACGAACAAACTGAGGAGTTATCTTCATTGTTTCATTCAAGGAACAAGGCATGGGCCCTGGCCAGACGTTTAGGGGACCCCTCCCACTGGCTGGCCTTCAGACAACTTGTGAGAAAAGCAAAATCAAACTACTATGTACATTTACTACCCAAAAAAGTTTTGGAAGATTACAAACTCCTCCAGAAAACATAATTTCAGTACTTTGCCCAACAATTTTATTTCTGATCATTGTGTTTTAACTTAGGAAATAAAGCTAATGCCACTGTAGATGGTGAGGGGCTCTCTCCCATGACTATGGACAGCTCTTCGTCTGTAGTATTAGATGCTCTTTTTACAATAGATATGAAGAAATCAATTGGTGAGGACAGTCTGGATCCCTTCTTTCTGAAGGTCTCTGCCCCCCCTGATTGCAGAATATATTGCCCATATTTTTAACCTATCTATTTTATCTGGTATAGTACCCCTAGTCTGGAAAACAGCACGTTTTACCTCTGCATAAAGGTCCTAATAAAAGTGACCCTAATAACTATCGTCCAATCTCTAAATTGTCCTGTCTAGCCAAAATCTTGGAATCCCTGGTGAACAAACAACTTAAGGCATTTCTTAACAGTCACTCTGTTCTTAGTCTGGTTTCAGGGCCAAACATAGTATGATCTCGGCCACTTCCTTAGTTTTAAATGACATTGTATCTGCCCTGGATAAAAGTCAAGACTGTGCCGCACTCTTTGTTGATTTATTTAAGGCATTTGACACTGTTGATCATTTCCTGCTTTTACAGAGTCTTATATTGGATTTGATTCTGCTGCCATATTAATGTTTGATGTCATAGTAATAATAAAAAATGCCATAAATGTGCCATTTTTAACGCTGCATGTATTACACTGTGCAGAATATATACAGAACGGAGACTAAAGTGGACATCAAACATTAATATGGGTGCTCACTTAACAAACTTTACCCAATTTTTTACTGGCATGGGGGTGAGTAGATATTGACTGAATTTTCATTTTTGGGTCAACTATTCCTTTAAATTGGTGTTAAATGCTGACAAGACAAAATATGTTATTTTTTGGAGCAAGAGATACTGATTATAATGACCTTCAGCTCTGCACCTTAAATGGCACATGTATTGAACGAGTTCCCCATTATAAATACCTTGGAATTTGGTTGGATGAGAAATTTTGGACTTGGCTTCTATTGAAACAGATCCTGTTTTGGTCTGCTAGAAAGAGACTAATAGAGGCGCTATTCCTTTTTGTTCTGGATTATGGGGACATAATCTACAGAAATGCATCTGCTACCACGCTTAAGCCATTAGATGCAATTTCTCACTCAACTCTTAGATTTTTAACAGGCGATAGTTACAGTACCCACCATTGCATCCTCTATAAAAAAAGTTGGTTGGCCCTCCCTTTGTATCAGGAGAGACCAACATTGGTATACATTTATTTACAAAGCCCTACTTGGGAATTACCATTGTACTTTAATTCACTTTTACATCGGAATATTGGAGCCTACCACACGCTCCCAGGACTGCCTAATGCTCGAGGTTCCACGTTTCTCCATGGACCTCGGAAAGACTGCTTTTAAGTTTTGTCCTCTGCATACCTGGCATATCTCAGGGTTTGCTGAAATATGATCCCCTTGTTCCCCTGGGACTTTTTCAGTCGAAGATATCAACTCTGGTTAACCTTAATTGCACCTGTTTTAAATGATGCATCTGTGAGGATGGACTGATCTGTGCGATTCTCTTTTTTAATTGTCTTTGTTTATTTATTTATTTGTAATCTCAGCACCACTGGAAAAGAGGGTCCCAACCCTGTGCGTCTTTCGAGAGCTAAATAAAAGTTGATTGATTTAATCCGACCCAGACTTGAAAATCAAATATTCAAGGTATGTTTTGGTTTTGTGATTATCAATTACAAAAGGAGACTTCGAGTCATATTTGCGTTTCTGCGTCTTGTTAAAAACCTAGCCGTAATCTCAATCTCTTTCCAGTCTAATGCAGAAAACAAACCTCCCACACGGGAAAATCAAATAATCAAGTTGTGTTTTGGTTTTCTAATATGAACAAGACAAGGGGTTTTAGAGTAGTATTTTCGTTTCTGCATCTTGTTAAAAAACGAAAAGAAAAAAAAAAATTCTCATTTTTGCCCACTTTTGATTTAATGCAAAAACAAACTGTTAAAACGTACACTGACCGTAGTTTTGCCATGTGACACGCACACACACACACACTAAGCCCAATAGCAAATATTTATAGATTTTATTTTCTCTCAAATTTTAAAACATAGTGCAAACATCAGAATGGGAAACTCTGCCTACATTGAGATGGGAGGAGAAATTGAGGCACTAGAATCAGTTACATCCCTTTCACATATGATCAAGAAATCCCTTTTAGATGCTCCCCAGAGAGCTAACAATTGTCCCACAAGGAAATATGGCAGTCAAGAAGGCTCTAAATTGATGCGAGGACAGAAGATATGACTCAATCTCCATTGTGCTTCCCTGAGACATGGAATTGAGGCCCTCAACCTGACAAGCAATCAAAAAAAATTAGAACACTGAGTAGAAGCTACCAACTCCAGTACACCCACATCAATTCCCTTTAAATGTTAATTGAAAGAACTTACTACCCGTCATGATTTAGGTCACAGACATGCTAGTCCATTTTGATTCCAAGTATAGCTTGTATCTGCAGTTACAGCTTGAAGAAAACAGTCCATTTCACTGCCAACAGAGAAGTGGTTGCCGACATCAGGAGCCATAACAACATTTGGCTTAAAGCAACAGGTTAAGCTGACATGGTAAATTTGGACTTCTGCTTGGTACCAGACTCAGACATTGCGTCAAGCAGCAGGAAGAAGAAATCAGTGCAGAGTAGCTTCCTCCCTCCAATTCAGATCCATTCTAGGAGCTACAGACCCAGAAGCATGTGTGAATACTGAAAGGGGAAATGGACCCTAAAACAAAAGTCTCCATGTTATGATTTTGACAAAAAGGCAGCAGCAAGGCTTTGAACTAATGTAGGTTTATTACCTCCGCCAAGGAGGTTATGTTTTGGGTGCCGTTGGTTTGTTTGTGTGTCTGTCAGCAGATTACAGAAAAACTACTAGCCCGATTTTCATGAAACTTCATGGAAGGTGTGTAGCATGGGCCAAGGAAAAACCCATTAAATTTTGGAGCGGATCCGGATCCGACTCACGAACAAGCAATAATAGCACGAACCTTGGCGGAGGTCTGCGCTCTCCAAGTGCCCTTCTAGTATTAGCCTTGTTTTAGAATCTCTGCAGGGGTTGCGGGTTAATAATAAAACTGACGCTCAGCTAAGTCTTGCCCTGAGTTACATGTTAGACCTTTTATCCCCATATGAGCCAGAGCACCACCTGACACAAGACTCTCCTGGTCAAGGTCTATGTTAACTAGAGGTGACTGGGCAGGCAGTCTAAGTTTTTCACATCTCAAAAACATTTATAGCCATTTATGAATCTTGACTAACCCAAGAACGCTCAATTGGATCTACAAGCATAAACAAACATAAGGATTTGACAGCTGCTGGACTGACAGTGAATCAGAGACTTGCATAACATGCTACTTCTGTTTTAGCTGTGGATTTCCTTTTGAAAGATAGTTCATGGCCATGCAGTCTGGGAGAATGCTCCTTGAAGGGACATTTAAAGATCAAAAAGATCCATGTTCTGTTTACGACTGGAATATGGGTCATTACATTTCCAAGCTCCCCAGGAGACACTGGAAGCCTGACAATGGCTGAAATCAAATAGGAAGGGAAGCTACGCTGCACTATTGAGACTCAATCAAGATTTCCCCCCTCCCACCTTGTTCCTCGGTTTACAACTTCTACAGTTTGGGGATGGGCTTGGCTGCCACGGCGATGCTCTCGATGGCACACTCGTCACTTCCCCTGCGGATTCGGAAGAAGCCTTCTTCGCCCCAGCCCGTGCCCCAGCTGTTCTTCACAATCCAGTACTTCTGCCCAGTCATGTGGCAGCGGCCATACCCCACCAAAAGCACAGCATGGTTGGTCAGCTCGAAGGGGTTGTAGGAGTCTCTGAGGAACGTGTGGTGGTAGATGCCCTCCTGATAGTTCATGAAGTCGGGGTACACCTGCAAGAGGGGGAGTGGGAGGGTTAAGCGGGGATTTGAGTATGTGCATGAAATCTGTCACGGCTGTTGTAGTTCACTGAAGCTGAACCAGATGAAAAGTATACATGAAAACACTAAACTGACAAAACTGGAGTATAATTTGTTTGCAGTTTCTGTGTTCTTTAAGTCTTCCGTTTTGTGTTAAAATCAAGCTACATCTCTAGAAGGTGAAGGTCTAGTGAGTTTGAGAAGAGCAGACAACATTTATGTAAAAGGTCAGATTTACTATGGAACACATTACACATGAAACAGCTTGGAAACCCTTTAATAGATTTAGACAATGTGTGCATGCATATAGGAGCAGCATTTAGGTGTAAAATAGACTAGATGAGTAGGAGACACTGAGCAGCTGTTGTGTTTGTACCCACCTCAAACGCCACTGCCATGGGTCCATTCTGGACCAGTTCCAACATCATGGCCATCTCACTGCAGCCACCATAAAACCCACCGACGTAGCTGTACTCTGCTGTGTAAAGACGGCTGCAGCTCTGAGGAACGCCACATGGAGAGTTCTTTCCAATATACGGGAAGCATGACTCATCCACAATGCCAAAGTCCTGGATGTACTTCCCAATCAGGTATGGGAAACCACCATCACAACCTTAAGAGGTTGAGAGAGAGAGAAGTTGAGCAGTAAATCGGGTTTGAGAAAAAGCCATGAGATTTTAATTGAGACTTGCCATTTCTGTGGAATTCTTGGAAGTTTGTCTCAACCTTTTTTTTAAAAAAAAAAGAGTGAAATCTCTGATCTAGTCCAAGGAGAAATTCAAAAAGAATTTTCCAGGACTCTTTAAAAGAATTAATCAGAGTCAGAAATACCCTAATCAGAGCAGTTATGAAAGGCTTCACTTTCCAAAAACACTTGAGTGCTACTTGGTCTGATTAGGCAGAAAAGGGGCCAGAGTTCTCTGCACGGTTCAGCACTTTTCCATTATTGTCATGACTTCCTCCAACAGGATCCCAGTCAACGGAGTTAAATCAAATTAGCATTTTCTAATTGCTGTCCATTTGCCACCTGTATTGACACCTGTTTGGATGTAATGGAAATGGAAGGATCTGCTGGGGAAACCAGATGAATTTTAGACATATCCGATGTTAAGTCCCATATCAACTTTAAGAAACCTGTCTGAGGGAAAGACGAAGTTTGTTACCTTGGGAATATTGGGAACAGGAGACCACTTGCTGCGGGCTGAAGATGGGAGTCTCACTGTTGTTGGTGAGGATTCGGACGCGAGCCTCCAGCATTCCCATGGTAGCAAAGGAGTAGCAGCTGCCACATGATCCTGAAACAGAACACAGAGGTTGACACTTGGGTTAAGAGAAAGCACACTGCTGCGCACATCATTTTATATTAGTTTATAACACAGTAGTACATTAAACAATTAGTTCAAGAATACATTACTGTCAGTCTGTACTCTACGTGTTGTCATGTTCCTAATGTCCAAGATAGTTCTCTGTATGATCGCCATATTTCATGAAAATGGAACAAGGCACTGGGAAATTACAGAAGGCCTGAGAGACATACTGGATGCACTGCAATGAAAGTGATTTTATATTCAGGGCCTGTTATAAAGAACTTACACTACACTATGGATTGGGAACCACATTTGGTTATAGGCTTAATGCTGTAGGGTTGAGGGTGGGGGGTTAATTGTAATCATGATTTAATGAGTCTGGGTGACAAGAATACATTTTTGATTTGGTCCCAAACTTGAACCCCTTTTTTAAAGAGTGATATGATATGTAATATAGAGACAGTTCAGTTGAATTCTAGAGCTACACCTGCCAGAGTGAAATCTTAATGAATGGCCTAATTGTTGGGCAAATTAATGTCAACCTTTATAATGGCCTTAAGGGGTGTAATCAATACATTCAGTTTCTGAAAGGAAGATTCAGCAGGATGACCACAAGTTTGTGTTGTCCAACCCACAAAATACAAAAGTCAGAGCCATCTCACAGGACTTGCTGTGCTGAAACCTCAATTAAGTGCTGTTAACAATACAATCTACTCCTGCATCTTCCCTTTTTAGGTAAAATATTACGAGGGTCAAACCTGGGTAGCATTTGATGTAAAAAGGCTATGTTCCTATGTAAATTCAGCCCAAGACCAGCGAGGTCGCCTTGTAAGCCACCTCAATCTTGTGTGTTTTCATGAACCGAGATGGAACCCACAAAATCCATGATTCATAGGGTTATGGCAGAATAATAAGCTCCACATACAGTGGCTTTGAGGGGTGCTATTCAAATACTGCAGCCCTCTCCAGATCCTTAAAAAAAAAAAAAAAAAAAATCCAGCCCTGCAGAGGCCCTCTCAGACACTCCAGCTACTCAGCACGCATAATCTCTCCACTCACACACTAGGCTGCGTAGAAACACTGGAGGAGAGGAGAAAGCATTACTGAGGAAGACCCTGGACAGCCAAAAGGACGGCAAAGTAGCTGGCGAGCTACTGTTCACTGTCTGCCTTTATTGGCAGCTGCTCAAGTGTAAAGGTGCTGCTTTGTGCGTCATGGATCCAGCAAATCTTTTAGAACATTTGCATCTTTGGTGTTAGTGTTTGTAATCTCTTGTGTAGGTGTACAGATCAAATACTGCATCTCCAAAAAGTCCACCTTTTCAGGAACTGAGAGAGACAGTAATTTTCTCCACAGACACATATTACAATGCTTTGGCTGGGTCCCAGGGCCACGACTTTTCCCTCAAGTCAGCACTCTATTATACATAGTAAGAGACACACTGGAGTTTCAAGGTTTAAACAGGACACTAATGAAATGTCACCTTGGTTTCGGACGGGGCTGAGGAAGTTGACACCGTTGACGTCTCTCCAGTCCCAGCGCTCAGGTAGAGCTGCTGCCATCTTTGCTACGTCAGCTGTCACATGGGCGGGGGAAACACGACTGGGGTATAAGATAAAGAATCATATTTAAGTTAATTTGACTTCAGGCGACTGAAATAGTCTGAAAAAGCTCAATTTTATAATAAAAGAACAAAACAAAAAAAAACACTAAGAGCTATGGAGATTAAGGTGGGTTTGATAGCTACAGAAGTAGTGTTAAAAAAGGACTGAACAAATGAGTTTAGTTTCAGCAGATCTTTGTATGCACTGGTTGGGTCCTCTATTGTTGGTATGTGTACACTGTGTGTACCCAGATTTCTTGGTGGGGTTGAAAAGTCTCTGAAACAGCAATTAGAGCCCATCACACAAACTCCACACTGAAACTAATACATATGGTATTTCAAAAAAGGAGAGTGGTGGATCCTCTTGGAAGAACAGCTGCCATCTTGCCATAAATCAGGGGTATTCAACTGTGGAGGGCCGGGTGTATGCAGGTTTTCATTCCAACCAAAGACAACAGCAGGTGATTTCACTGATTAGCAAACCTTCAGCCAGAGAGGAGGAACTAATCAGTGAAATCATCCGTTGTAGTCTTTGGTTGGAATGAAAACCTGCATACTTGGCCCTCCATGACACACAGTTGAATACGTGTCATCGGTATTGGTTTTGGCATCACATTGTCTAAATGCAGTTTCATACACCTCCCCACCTAGTTAACAGTATGGGAAATACTGGTCCAGATACTCACATGGGGATACGAGAGGCAGGCCCTCCAGCTCTGTACAGCAGCTCCTCCAGACTGTAAGTCTCATAGTCTGGGTAGGAGGCGGCCTTCCAGGAGCTCTGGACTGAGTTGATCGAATCAACGAAGTCACGGTTGTTTTTGTACGGACTCTGGAGAAGCCTGGGGAGGGCGGAGGAGATGGAATATGTATGTGTACAGCCACAGCCACATTACAAGTAATTGGCTGTTATCTTGGATCACAGTATACAGCCAACATTATCTGGTTAACTCTACCTGTCCGAGGAGCAGTTTGGTATACATACACGGGGGGGGGGTACATGCCCTTCCTCAGGGACACTTCAGTGTTAATAAAATGGGTACCAAGGATCAAACCAGCGACCCACTGACAACTTGTCAGCAACACGCTGCTTGCAATATACTGGTTTAAATCAAACTTTAACCAAAGAGTCTGGGAAGCTCCTTTTATGTTGCCAGTAACTCAGTCAGGAAGTTCACTGAGCACTGCTTTTTCAAATCAAGCATTTCTGTATTGCCTGTGGACAAGTCCGGTGTTGAGGAATGACTGTACTTTGTCAGATTTCTGATGTGAATTCAGTTTGCCAGGCACATTTCCACAGGTCATTAGAGGGTGAGTGAGAGAGAAACTCTGTTCACATCAAAAAAGGACGAGCAAGAAAAAAAAGGTTAGATTAAAGCAGAGATGGCCAAAGTACATTGTACACTAAAAGGAAGGATCATCAATACAGTCTGCCCTGACATTATGAGTACAAACAAGACACTCTTGTGTGTCACAGTCCACTGATGTCTTGCTTGCTCGGTGATTGTTAGCTTTTGTTTCTCCATTGTACACTTTGGGGATGTACTGTTACTGCCATCAGGCAGAACCCAGGCTAAAATACAGGCTTGTTTTGGGGAATTTTCCTGCTCTGCCTTAAACACAGGGGTAGTTTTGGAGATTTTCCTAAACATACAACAAAACTATTAACCTGCGGGTGAAGACGATGTTGTCCTCTTTTCGGGGTGGCAATGGCTCCACTTTCTTGGCAACAAAACAGGCCCAATTGTGTCCCAGGACGTCATGGACCCACCCTGGCAGAGTCTGGTCACAGTAGCTGGTCACCTTAGGGCCCTCAGTAGTGTACTGGAAGACATAAGGACACAATTAGATTTGGGCTTGTAGTGTAGCTCACAAGTTCAATATAGTCATATCTTGTGTATTTGTAAAAAGAATATGTTGTGCAAGGGAAGAAACATGAAGTTGACAAGACTCAACTTTCAAAAAGCAACAGACTACTAAGTAGTCAAATTATTAATTATCAAGTTAATGCAGTTCAAGTTTTGAGAAGGAATGTGAAGAGCCTGCATAATACAGTACAAAGTCAAAAGCAACAGAATCTCAAAAAACAAAAAGTGAGGAGAAAAGTAGCTGTCAATTTAAATGTATAGGAAGCAAGACCACACTAATTAGGAGCATAGTGTACTACTATTATGACCCCAGTGTCACTAGGGACGTCATCCCCGTCATCTCTGAATTTTTCCACGACTACTTAAGGCAGCAACACCATTAGGGCAGTGATGAGTGAGAGGGTGAAAAGTTTGGGGGCTTTCAAATCCTACAAGGAAGAACAGGAAAGGAGAATTATCATAGGCAACAAGAAATGGAAGTAGACTATGAGTCTTCTTGGTCTTCCGGGATTCTCATAAATATTCATTACTGGGGGCAGGTCTTCAGGTCAACATGGGCTGTGATTAGTCAGTCCTCAGTGCAGGTAATTGTGCCTGGAAGCCAGACCCCCAGTCTCGCTCACAGACCACAACACTGAGCTCAGACAGGTCAAGACAATGAGGAAATTGAACTGGATGTGAATAAGTCATCTGTCACATGGGTTTTGTAGGCAAGACAGGCCATGACACTTCCTTCTACAAAGCATCATGTGAGTGAAGGGGAAAAACACTAGAGCATTACAATTTAAAAAAAGAAAAAACAAGAAAACTAGCCTTGAATGACTCAGTTGCTGAATATTGTACGGTTCAAACAAGTTTAGTTTCTACCTGGTGTAAATGCACTGTGCTCATGCTCTCTCTCACCATTAACTTATCTACTAAGATCTCTATACTTATCTCTATACTTAGCAACCTTATGTCACATGAGTGGAGAGGAAAAACTATTCATAGTGAAAGTAAACCTTGAATGTAGCAGCACTCCCAAAAGCAGGTTTTGTTTAACAATGTAACTTCGACACTCGAGCCCACAGCGCAAATTCCTTCCCACATTTTTTCAAACACAGTAATTTGGCATTGCTTAGAATGAGGAGTTGAACTGCGACTACACAAACTAGTTTAATGATTAAGCTAGGCTAGGCTAATTGATGAAAGATGAGTGGTACCATAACACAAGAATTTTCTATAATACAGCTCGTGGGAAGTAGTCGTGAGAATGAGAATTTCATTAGCCTTCAGCCAGTATTTTCAATCTAGGGCAGTGCAAAATTTAACTTCACCAGCCAAAATGTGGAAAAGGTAGCCACAGGCTTTTTGCAGTGATGAAACATAAGTAATTGGGGCACTGCCATGGCAAAATACTGTACATAAACCAAAAGTATCGCTCAAGTTAATGAACTTCATTGCGTCCGTGCATCTTTAACCTTGAAGAAGGCGAACCACTTGTAGTCGTTGATGACCACTTCAAAGCCCTGGTTGTAGATGAGGGTGAAGAAGCCGCTGTTCCCCAGGTCGTCTGTGGCCACAGACAGTTTCTCCAGGGTCAGTGTCACCGTACTCACACCTGTGGCTGCAGAGAGGGGCAACACAACTGAGCTTCAGTGTAAAAGAGGATAACTGAATGCAAGTGATTCACCTATGGACCTCATCTCCACCAATACAGCCAGCAGCTTTCAGATGAAATTCCAACTGCAGTGCATCGTGGATTTCAGTACCTAGTTAGACAGATGCAACTTACACTAGAATTTCCAAAACCCCCAGAGATCCTTCAAGGGGTCCCCAGCGAAATTATACATATTACTATCACAGGAATAGACAATCCTGTGCCATGTAGGGCCGAGAGTCTACAGGTTTTCATTCCAGCCAAAGACTACACACTGGTTATTTCACGGCTGTAGTCTTTGGTTGGAATGAAAACCTGCAACCAGACTCTCGGCCCTCCGTGGCACACAGTTTCTCATTTCTGCACCATTTCTTCAGTCAGGATAAGTTAACCTGGGAGAAAATGACTAGGAATGACTATTATGATCAGAGGTGTCACTCTGTTATCTCCCCAACTACTACAGTATATAGAGTACTCTCAGATAGCTGTTCCTGGAACAAAACTTTGGGGGTCTGTGGTGTTCAGTGTCTCTACCTTCACTGGAGCAGTTGACAGTCTTGTCGTGGCCTCCTCGAGACACCTGGAACACCCATGTCCCCAGCAGCTCCTCATAGGTGCAGTTGGCAGGTGTGTCACCCAGGGACCCCTCTACCCACAGCAACAGCACACACACCAGCACACCGCTCACCCTCATCATAGCGACACGCAGCTAGCTAACGTTACACACACGAGAACTACGCAGCCAGATGTGCGTCTTCTAAGGAAAGGCTTCAAGTCTTCCCTAAACCCGTCGGCCTGCTAATTTGCCCCACCTGTCCGACTTTAGGTGTAGTTTGTCTCCTCTGCCCGCTACTTATACAATTGGGGAACTTTCTCCAAAGATCCTGGCTTCAACCGTCAAGATAGTTCACTTCCTACTCAAGCCTGTGGAAACCCAACAGCATCATGCACATGCGCACAACTATCTGTAATTATAATTAAACGAATAATCAGCTAGCAGGGTAGTCAGCTAACGCATTCGGCAGTTAAAGTATGCAAAACCATGGATATTCTGACATTTAAGTGCAAAACAGAGGCTCCTGTTCAGTCTCACAACAGTATCAGTGGCTTACCGAAACGTTACATGTTAAGCTGTTTCGCTAAATCAAATAAACCCCTCGTAGAAGAAAAGATATTGGACCACCGAAAGTGAGAAACTTTCACTGATTCACAGCCAAAAAGAAACGTTGTAGTCGGTCTAACGGGATTTAAGCGAAGACGGAAGTACGCAGGGGTGAAACCTCTCTCTTCGACTGATGTCCTTCTCGCTTTCTGGTTTCGTTTCCCTGGTCATATGACCCGCCGGCAGTTTGGAGCATGCGCGGCACACGCGAGACTCGAGGAAAGAGAAAACCGTAATAATACTGGTCTACCCGAGTGGGTGGAGTTTGTTCCTAATGCTGTGCTTCTCTCGGCCTGAGACCATAACTCCACCCACGCAAGTTGCCGTGGAAACAAAAACGTGCACTCGCGTCGAAATGTCCAACCTGTCCCGTTGTTAAATCAGAGGTAAATGCAACCCAGGTGTGGTAAATAGAATCTCGTCTAGAGAGGTCTGTGCGCGGAAAATGGTTTCTAGAATTTTTTTTCCAGTGAAGGTCATACAATTTGAAGATGGTTATAAAGATCTATAGAAGCCTAATCCTGTCATGAATTTTAGAAGGACATGATACAAATATCACAGCAAAACTGTATGATAGGAATATAGGTCCACTCCCTGTAATATTTAGAGCAATATTATGGCACCATAGCAGATACAAATTTACGTTACTTGTAACACTGGTTAACTTGGTCTAGTAAAGCAGAGAAATATAGGACTTGATTATACTGAGAGGATAAGATCATAAATCTACTCAATCAATCTACTTAACATCTGAAGTTAAACATTAGCCCACTCTGTCGCTGTGGAGGGTAGTGTATCAGTGTAGAGCTTTCTCCATAGAGATACTGTTAACTGTTTTATCTCTATGACTTCCTTCCTGAATGACTCACTGAAAGCCAGTTTTTGGGCTGGGCCATATAGAAATCCAAATCCAAGAATGCCAAGTCGATACTTGTGTCCTTGTGGAGAAAGTTCTTCACAAATTGTCTTGGAGAGAACGAACTTGAACTAGACCTCTAAAAGCAAGCACAGAGAAGCATCCTTACAGGTTGAGATGGACTGTGTGCTTGACGTTGCGTGCGTGATCAATGTAACGTTCAAGTCCCAATCCAATGCATCCTCAGGGAGCAAGTAAACTTCCAGGATCTTTATCCATCATCTGTCTTTGCATTCTTCAGTGGGAGTAAATTTAGAAAGAGACAGCTCAGTAGGTGACCAGAAAAGTGTTTGGATCTAGTTCATAACGACGGGGGGCCTACTGATTTGATGCAGGCCCGAAAATGTTTGCTTCTGTGTACACAAAACCAATTGGTGGCAGGGCACTTCAGTCACAAAAAACACCTCCAGAATTCACAGATTTTCCACAGATGTTTAGCTACAAAAAACACCAAAACTGAATGGAATGTTAACAGGTCTGTATTAGTCAATTAGTCATTACCCAAAGTTGAAATATTATTGTTATGCTTGCTGGTCGGTGTTGCCCTGTGGGACGAGCCAGGAGGACCAAATGACATCACACCAGGGGCTTGTCATCTTGATGGAGCAGCAGCAACTTGTCCTACAGGTGGAGAGGCTGACAAATAGCCCAAAAGTGAGCTGGTGGCTGGGGGGGAGGGGGGATGGGTAGATTGTATAACATCTATGGTGTGTTGTTGTTGCAGAAGTGCCCTTGAGCAAGGCATGGAGCCCCAAATCTGCCCCGCAGCTGCTGTATTACAGCCAACTCTATACTTCCAGGTACTTTATGTCAGTTGGACAAAAACGCTGCCTTCTTCATCTGTTTTCCTTGCTCATAAACCTTGTCCTTTGTACAGTTCATGTCTGCCACTTTGTAATCTTGTTTACAATGTTGTGGTACTTTATTGATCCCTGTAGGGAAATTGTGTTTTCACTTGCCTCCTCCCAGAGGAGATCAGAGTGCAGGATCAGCGACAGAAGACTTCAGCAGCACCTCTGGTTGGAGGGCAGACTCCACCATGTGTGTGTGTGTGTGTGTGTCTGTGTGTGTGTGTATGTGTGTGTGTGTGTGTGTGTGTGTGTGTGTGTGTGTGTATGTGTGTGCGTTTGTCTGTGTCTGTGTGTGTGGTTGTATGAGCGTGCGCGTGTGCGTGTGTGTGTCATTGTGTCGTGTCTGATAGGTCTGTAGTTAAAGGGCTTAAAGGGCTTATTTTAGCCAGTGGGCACGTTAGGGAAGTGCTGGAGGCTTTGATCACCATAGTAACCATGGCAGAGACTGACTCATCTGCTTGACAGACCATAATAAGCACTCATCTGAAGAAGCGACTGAAGAGGTATTAGTCATGTAGTCTCATTAGTGCCATTACACTGTTTGTGTGTGTGTGTGTGTGTGTGTGTGTGTGTGTGTGTGTGTGTGTGTGTGTGCATATGCGTCTGCTTTCCATTTCTTTGTGTGTGTTATTGTGTTTATGTGGATGTTAGTGTGTGCACGCACATGTGTGTACAGTGCATACGTAAGTGCATGCCTATATGTATGCATGCATATGTGGTGTGTGCGTGCCTAAGGCAAAAGTAAGGAGCAAGGGACAGAGAGAAAGAGAAAGAGACGGAGGGATGATGTGATGAATGTTAACAGCCTGAAGCAAGTGAGCTCCTTCTAAGAGTGACTCATTGAAACCCCATGTTTCAATCTTGATATTGTTCTCGCTTCCATTGGCAGGAAATTAAAACTCAAGTGACTTTCAGTCCTGCTACAGTGGCACCCACAGATTCAGTCCATGCTTGCTTGGTTTCTCTTTCTCTTTCTCTGTCTCTCTCTCTCTCTCTCTGTCTCTGTCTGTCTGTCTGTCTGTCTGTCTGTCTGTCTGTCTCTCTCTGTCTCTCTGTCTCTCTCTATCTCTCTCTCTCTCTCTCTCTCTCACACACACACACACTCTTATTCTCTGTCATTCTTTTTCATTTTCTCTCTTTGTTTCTTTCTCATTCTTTGTCTTTCAATCCCTGTCATTGTCTCTGTATTCTCTGATTTTTGCTCTTTCATTCCTTGTGCGATTCTTCCTCTCTCACGTACACACACAAACTCAGCATCTGTTTTACATGTGCGCTATTGCAGACATGTGGTAAACATTTGTGTACCTGTGTGTGTGTGTGTGTGTGTGTGTGTGTGTGCGCACGTGCGCGTGAGCATAGGCATGCCTAGATCTGTGTGTGTCCCTTCTTTGTATTCTCTGCACATTTCCTCATCCTCCACAACATAAAAACTCACTTCCTTAGAATTTAGAACTGCAGCAGCCATTGCAGCCTATTCTTCCCCATATACTATGTAGAACTAACAGTAATAATAATAAAAAGAAAAAGAATACCTATTTGAATTAGGAGACCAATCAAAAAAAAAAGTAGCAATAACAACAACAACAAGTTGTAGAAGAACACAGAGTTAATACATTTATGCAAAATGTATAGGTAGAATGAACTACGAAAATTAATATTAGTGGAATGTTATGATAAAAGTAATTTATAAAACAGATAGTTCCAGTCTTCAGTTCTAATTAGCTGAGTCACATTCAAAGCTGTTGTAAAATACCTGATAAAAGCACACCTGTGAGCAGCCACTTTGTTTAGCTACTGTTCAAGAACTAACTTGACGGAAGAATGAATTATAATTGCAAATTAGCTATCATCGATTAAAAATAAAATATGGATTTATTGGTGCGTTACCACCGTTTTAAAAGAGCAGTCCACTTGATGCAGTGCTTTAAAAGAGCTAAGAGGGTTTTACTCCCCTTGTGTCTTAGCTGTTCTACAGTCACCGCCTTTCACTGCTTGTGTGTGTTTGCGCCCACATCGATCCGTCTGAAAAGCAGGCGAGGGCAGTATTCCATTAAATTGCAGGTGTGGGAGGAGCCACTCTGTCAGAGAGCCTTGGGGTGTTAATGTTACATCCTTCACATTTGAATTAAGTCCTCTGGAGTGGCTTCACGGTCAGTTACCTCAGCCATACACTCTCTCTCTCACACACACACAAAACTGAACCATGTGGACGGAAATGTCATCACTTTGCTCATACATATGTTCATGCCCACACATATGTAAAGTCATGCAGGTTATATATGTGCACGCACACACACACACACACACACACACCACCATACATAACCACGTGCTGCCATGACACTCCTCGCCCACACAGGCTTTATATAGGCCCCATCTGACTGCACCAAACCCACAACATCCCATTTACGTAGGAACAAACAACACCAATTACAGGCATGGTATGGGTATAATTTGGACACTATATGTGGATTATCCATTATATTACCTGTTGTTTTGTTTTCAGAAATGCCATGTATAAAGTCAACTTCTGATATGAGGCATATTTACTGATTTTCAAATGTAATAAGTGAAGCTACTGTTTGCGTATGGATTGGACATAAATCCTCTGATGCATTTTGAGAGAACAGTGATACTGTATATGTAGTGGAAATTATATTATACCCACCCAGGTGGGTGCTACACACCGGTGGTGGATGAGTTGAGTCCCCCCCCCCGATATGTGAAGCGTTTTGAGTACTTAGAAAAGCGCTATATAAATGTAATCAATTATCATTATTATTATTATTATTATTATTATTATTATGATATACCATTCTATTCATTATGTATTAAGCACAATCTCATTCATCAGTTGAATGCTGTCTCTGCCTTCAGTAACTTTCCATTCTCCACCAGTTTGAGATAAACAAAGGTTCTGCCCAGAGACGGCCTTGAGTGTCCGGTAGGAACTGGATTTTGTTATGCACAGATGCACCCTAATCATAGAATGTTTCAAGAATAAGAATGTGTCAGACTTCTCATGACTCAGCTGTTTCTACTACATGATTATAAAAAGGGTGGACAAAACACATTGGTTCGCTCTTTGTCTCACACAGTCGTTGGGTGGGCATTGCGTCTTGCTCGCAAGCAGTAAAGATAACAGAAGGACAACTTCTCATCTCCAAGTCTCTTTATTACAGAAAACTTCCACCACAGTATATAACCTGGGTTAGTGGGTCTTTTGGTTGTCTTCAGCATCAGACACACTCACCCAGGCGACCCAGCTGGGGTTCGATCAGCCTCGTGTTGAGCAAAATGAGTTGAAAGTGGTTACTTGGTCTTTAATCACTTGAAATGTGAATAAAACATGCCTGGTTCACGCCAAATGTCTGAAGCAGCACTTTGACTTCTCTGGTTAAATCAAGTACAGTATATGTTGAGACAAACAACACAGTATGCATAATAAGACAATTCAGGGATGTAAAAATTTTGAAGGAAGGTGTATGTGTTTAACCTTGTGGAAAACCACTGATCGTGTTACGCCGTGTTACATATAAAGTAAAATTACTTTAGAAGAACATTTTCACAGTTTATGCACTGTTAAAACCCCCAGAAGATTCCCTAGTGTTTCCTTGTGTTTCCCCTCCCCTGTGTTCCCGGTGCTCCCCTGTCTGTCTCTCTCTCTGTCTACGTTTTGTTTGTGTGTGTATTGGCGTGGGCGTGGTCTCCCTTCCTCGTTCTCCTGGCTCCCGGCTCTGCTCATCCTGCACACCTGCTGCAATCGGCTCATCACCTCTCCCAGTCTGCTCACCTGCCTCTCATCAGCTCATCTGCCTGCAGTATATCTACCCCGGCTCTTCAACCATTCTTCGCCAGATTGTTGTTTCAACCTCAGTGGTAGATACGTTTCCAGGCCAATCTAGTTTGAACTCCTAGTCTCTTCGTGTTTCATGTTACTAACCAGCCTCTCTTGTGTCCCAGGATCTTCACCCGCCTGCCTGTCTTCCTGCTTGTCTCCCTGCCTGCCTGCTGGCAACCTCCTAGCCTCCAAGCTACCCCTGCCTGCCACGCTTCCCCTCATCCCACGCTCACGCCAAGCCCCGCTCCTCCTTACCATCACTCACCCCTGCTGCCACCGGATTCCCATTCCCTGCCATCAGCCCCTCATTCAGATCCTCCTTTACAATAAATCCTTTTTTCTTACCAACACCACTCTGTCCGTGTCCTGCGTTTGGGTCCCTCCTGTGTTCGTAACATGCACACACTCCATAACAGTTCAGCAGCAGTCGATCTCTAACATGAGGGGGTCAGTGGTCACCAGCGTTCAGGTTTATTCCCCAGTTTTCAATATCAGTAATTGCAAACAGGCAGAATTACTCCCTGAAAAGTTTGATCCAGGGCACGGACTCAAATCACTTTACCTGGATCTACTTTTAACATTTTAAGTCATGGAAAATGAAAAGGATGTGTATTGGGAACTCAAAATGCTACGCCTTTATTCAGGAGAGTTGTGTCATATAATGATGCCACTTCTGGTCTTAAAATATATTAATAATATAAATTGTCCCACAACAATTAAATAATATCAGTGAACACAGGACTTGTTTATGGTGCTGCTAGTGAGTTGGTGGGTTGGTGGATGCTTAAGGATGTAGACAAAAGTCTTGAGATGCAGTGGCGACTATGGCTATGTTTGAGGGGGTAATCAATACACATTCACAAGCGCGCGCACACACACACACCCAAGAGGCTAGTGAACTAGTTATCGATGCAGCCATGAAGCTTAGATAAGGCCACCAATGATTGAGCAGCAGCGCCAGTGTGTGTCTGTGCACATGCATTTGTGTGTACGTGTCCCCGTCCCAATTGACTCCTGTTGATAGCGATCCATTTTCTTCCTGCTTGTCTTTTCCTCCTGTTTTTTTTTTCTTTCCTGTCTAGCTCCCTCTCCACTTCCCTGTTTTCTTACTGCCATTTTCTCATTGCCGTTTTCCTCCTTTCCATTTATTTGAAGTGGCGTCTCAGTGAGCCGTCTGCAACAATATCACGCCGAATCCATTTTGGAGAGACCAAATAGCTGCATTGAGATGTGGAAAGAGAAAGAGAGAGAAAGATAATGGGCGGACAAGAGTGACAGAGGGAAAGAAAAGCAGGTGAGTTAGAGAGAGAACAAGGTGGAGAAAGATAGAGTGAAACGCAGCAGGGTAATTCCATTGCCTTGGCCTGTATGCCCTCTTAAATTGAATGAATGAAATGTATTTTGGGCTGATTCATAGCAGAGCCGTGTCACTCTGTCATATCGGCTGCCATGTCACTGTGACTGAAGGCAGAGGTGGAGGAGGAACAAATATCATTGTCACAGTATCTGTCAAGGAGCCGTCCATCAGCTTCCACTGACTGGGTTCAACACACAGGCCACAGACCCACAGGCTGTAGGGTTCATTCATGCAGGAGGCAGGAAAATGGTATTTTTTTAACGGTTGGATGCAACATCAACGTTGACCTAACCAGCAGAGGCAGCTGACACAAAAAGTTGAAGAGGACAGGACTCAGTAAATTGAAGGGTAAAAAGGTATGGCTTAAAATGTATGGATATTAAGTCCTAACAGCCACTTTCCCCCCCCACATTTCCCCACATTCCTCCTTATCATCTATGGACTAGCTAGCCTCTCTTCACCCAAACCCTGTGGAAGGTTTTATGAAATATATCAATTCCACATATTTGTTTCTAACTTTTCCAAGAGCATCTATCTGCTATCTATCTTCTATCATCTTAATTGTTATCATATTCAATAAAATGATATTGTGGTGAAACATAGGACGGAACCCAGTAATATATTTTATGAATATGATCCATGTACAGCAGTTATTTCTTAACTATGGGTTGGCATTCAAAAAGGCATTTATAGGCGAATCCCCGTATGACTAGAGTAATATTTTGTATCCATGAGCCTGAACCTCAGAGCGAGAGAATACATGTCTTATTTAAACTGAAAAAAAAGAAAGATCCACTTACACCGAAGTACCTTCACTGAACATGGGGAAATGACTGACGAAAGACAGGGAAAAGACAACAAGGTCAATTCCAGGTTTTTTTTAATAATGATTTCAATAATGATTCAAAGGTACTCTGTAGTACACTTACACAATGGTTTATCAATGGCAAGAAAACAAAAGCAAAACCTTTTTTTTTTTTTTTTTTTAAACCACATCCCATCTCCTGTCTGACTCCACAGCACTGCTGTATGTTGGTAACATTGGCCGGAGGCTTCCAGAATTCTGTTGTGTTACGACCCAGTAAGAAAAACGAGAAGAGGACCGCGTCGTCACGAAGAGCCAGAAATTGGATATGATGAATGCCCTGTGACATTTTTCAACACAGTGGTTCATCTTTTCCATAACAAGTATGCTAGCGCTTTGTGTGTGAGAATCTCCACCTGCACAGTGTTGTTGTAACTAAGAGAATAGCTGGACAAAATATTTAATTAAAGCGTTGACTTAGCCAATACAGTTAGAAAATCACCAAGCTGCTTCCTGATATGTGAACGCATCGCACACCAGTCTAGCTCATGCTTGTGTGACTTCTACCGTACTGCCTGGTGTATGAGCGCACACTGTATTTCCCTTATACACGGCTCTTGCCAGCTCTGCGTGGCCTAAAGAGTGCATACCATAATTCCCCTAAGCGCTGCGCATTGCAGAAAGTGTTATGAACGAACAAAAGAACCAACGAATGAACACACAGAGCCCGGCTCAAACACAGTGCTCCTAACAGCTGTACCCAGAGCCTGCGTCCACTGAGCATCTATTTTCTGTTGGGAGTGCATACGCCTGGCTGAAGCACTAGTCTCGTCTCCCACTGTTGCTATGAGACTGTTGAAAGTACAGTTGTGCAGATGTAGCAGATGCAGCTTTTCCATTTTAAAACAACCAACAAAAGAGGCTGACACTGTAGAGGTCTCCAGTGGATATGCAGGCTGAAACATGATGCATGTGTCCTACCCACAGTTCTGGGCTCCTTTGATGTCCTGTGACTGTCTTTCTCTTGTTTTTCCCTCTAGGTTTTATCTATTGTGACCCACCAAAAAGCCTCTAACAGGGCCCCAGTTTCAGTGGCAAACTATTAGGAATCCAATTTGGCTCCCAGCACCATTTGAAGTGGATTCATTTAGTTATTATACCATTCTGGGAGTGAAACATCTTGAATTGCCCCCACAAACTATGATCATCTGGCACTCCAGGCAGGTTTAAGCAACTGTTGGATTTGTAATCAGTCCAGTTGTGAGGCTAGTCTAAGGCTAGTTAGTGGGCATAAACACTGATCGGCAGAGAAAATCTGCCCGAGGCATAAGACACCCCCCCCCCCCACCCTCACCTTCACCCTCACCTTCACCCCCACCGCCACCCCCACCGCCACCCCCCACTAGAAAGCCACTTACAAACATACTTTCCAAACAGCTAGAACCATATATTCTCACATTTCACATGTTACAAAGCTGAATGAAAATATTAAATAGATCATCAAATATCAACATAAAACCATCTTTCATTATCACACCAATATAGCATCAAATTACATTCTACAGTTCTGGATATCAGAAGAAAAAAAAAAAGCAAAACAACACAACTCAAAAGAAAAAGCTCAGTAGTTATGTTCTCAAAAATAAAATTGTCTTTCAGTTAGCTATAAAATGCCCACAAGGGTGGATAAACACTACAAAGTTTCTTTAAAAAAATGATGAATTAAGTCATCTTTGTCAAATTTACTTACTTTATCTATGAAACAACTTGTGAAAATTAAAATTTTCACCCCAATCTTTTGAATTTGTGTTGTGTGGCTCATTCGGGTCTAAGTCCATTCAAATCAAATTTTTGTAGTGTTCATCCACCCTGACTAAGAAATGTGGAAGCACTTGAAATAACCAGGTGAGAGACGATAAAGTTGGCACTGAGTGGAGGAGCTTATGTCAGCGACACTATGATGAATCCCCACTGGAGTCTGGGCCTCATTTAATCTGGGTTTACACTGCCGTTTAAGACTATGACTCTTTTGCACAAAATTTTCAATAACTGGCTCTTCTACAAAAGTTTTTTTTTTTTTTTTTAAATAACAGGCCCACAATCTATTGCTATAAATAAGAATGTGTTTTCATCATCAAGCCTGGTGAAATGAGGGTTAATATCACACAGAAGTACTAATATGTGAGTAAGACTGAATCTAAACAATTCTCAGGACAAGAAATTCATGTAATTCTATGCTACTAGTGATTTACCTGTAATGTTTTCTGGTGGTGGGTGACAAAGATTTTGGTCTTGGTTTTAGTTTTAATTGTGGTGTAGCTTTTAGCACTGTTTCAACTGTTCTCATTTAGCTACTATATTAAAAAAATCTCAAATTCTTAACTACTATATTTTGGGGGGGAGGTTTAGCAAAATGATAATAGGGATTTATCAATGATAATAATAAAACTGTTTATTTTTTCAAATTTTTGTTGCAGTGATGGTCATTTTCTGTCTGGGATGGCGAAATGCTGCTCAATCAATATATTGAGGAAACAAAGCGTTCTACATTCAGCGTAGTGAATTCAGCGCATTCCACCATTAGCTTTACATCAATAGCTCCTTTAAGTAAGTTTTTGGTAACTTGTCATCATTTTCATTTTATCAAAATGAGGCCCAAAGTAAGCGCTCCAGTGAGCTCGGCTGTATTAGTGTTTTGATAAATCGTCCGGGCCCTGAAGAGATTGGAACACAACACAGTGCCTTAATTTATATGCAGATGAGCTGCCTTCGTCTAGAATGAGTGAAATTTGCATTCTAGTCAGGTCATCCACCTCAGTGTTCCTGAAAAACACAAAGCACGTATTGTATGTTTGCTTACAAGCTTGTTAAATCATCAGCACAACAGAATTCAACAATTAAACATTATAACCTTGATTATCTCAAGTGAGCAGTAAGAATGTAAACATCACTTCTATAGGCAACATTCATCTCCTTATTGACATCTCTAACACTCTACTGAAAATAGAATCTCATCAGAATTAAAAACAGGGTTGTAAGGGGATTTTTGTTTGTGTTTGTGCACACAGCAGTAATCCAAACGAGACAATCTATGAAGAATATAAAACACACACAGCATAAAACCATGATTTCTGACTTGCCAAAGAAATCACCCGTTGAGTATTTCTCTGAAACCCCGTCACGCCCTGTAAGGACAGTTCTGTGTCGTATGGCATGACATCACAGTTGAGTTTGGTGTTACTCTCTTATGAATAGAAACAAGGGATTAATTTGTATAAATAAATATATTTCACAAACCCACGATAGGCAATACTGGAATTTCTGCAACGTGCCTGCTCTGTATGTAAAATACCAAATCCCTACTGACACAGACGGACCTGCTTAATAAATTATTCCACTTTCACATAAGCACTCATAAACTCTGAAATCATCTAGATGAGTCCACAAACTCCTCACTTACCTCTAATCAATTTAATACAGAACCTAATTGGTAACACTTTACAATAAGGGTCACTAAGTTAAGGGTTAGTTAATGCTTAATAAGGGTTAGTTAATGCTTAATAAGCATTAACTAACCCTTAACTTAGTGACCCTTATTGTAAAGTGTTACCACCTAATTTAATATGCAACTCCCAGTTCTGTGCAATATAACCTATATTGATTACCTTGAATCAGTAGTTTTAGTCTGTTGGCTGAGGAAACATAACCGCATATCAAAAACACAGGTGCTCTTTACTCGGTTATAAAAAGCAACATTCAGATCAGCAGCTTGAGACAAACATACAAAAATACTGTTGATGATTTATAAGACATCTAGTTTCCTTCTGGCCCATGCTCTTCCAGGGCCAAGGGTTTCATGAAAACCAGCTGCAGCAGAAACCCCCGAGGAATTAAATATTCAGGATACTGATACAAACACATCCTGGAATGCTTTGTATAGTGTCGTTTGTAGTCTAAATGCCTTTAGTCGTCTCACATATCCAGAGAACTCAAACAGCACAACCACTAGAGCACACTTTCACAATGCCACCCTCTCCTTTTGTTCATTCAGTTTATCGGTTGGTTTGGAAATACTTGGTTCTCTCTTAAAAAGGATGTTTTCAACACCTCTCTAAGCGTAGTTTGGGATGACATATCTTGTGTTACTTTTCAGCACTAATGGCGATACATATTGTGTTAACATGTGGTTATTAACTCATATCACACATGATGAAAGGTAACAAAAGAAAAGTGCTCAGCATGACACATTATTTATAATGACTATGTGAGAGTCTGTGGCAGTGGCTTGAACAAGCTTCTCCCAGCCTGTCCTGACACAGTATGAAATCATATGTCTAGTGTGGTGTTTACACAGTAAACATGGTTCTGTCGTCTGTACCGAGCTAAACAAACAGGCAGGCAGGACGGGGGAAAGTTGTTCCATCTCACGGGACAAGAGAGACCTCTTGAGATGGACAGTCAAACTGCTAAAGCCCTAAACCACCAGTTTTTGAGATACTTATATGATCCCCAAGGGAGAACTTCCTGTTTTCATTTGCGTCCCTCCACTGGGAGGTCAGAGGTCAAACTCAGCTATAGAACAGCACTCCTGGAGCTGAGAGGGATTCAGTGTCTTGCTCAAGGACACTTCAGCGGGGCGGATGCTTGCTGTCACAGGGAATTGAACCTGGGTTCTCCAGTTGAAGAACAATCTCCCTCATCACTACACCACTCTGCTGCCCACAATTTGCCCAGTATTGGGATCCAAAACTGTGGAGATTGTACTGCACCCTGAGACACAGTCTCTTAAAAATGCAGTAATAAATAATACTATCTTGGAGGGAATCATGAGAAACAGGCCCATGACCAATTTTGGATCCTGAATCATAGTTTAAGGTACCAGAGGAGCCTCTTGATCACCAGTGGACTGTTTAAATCCCTGAATATTTACGTCCCTTTATTTTGATCCAAAAGATATAATAAATGACCTTGGGTCTGTTTTCCTCTGATCAGCAGATGAGCATGTTCGGATTAAAAGTCTGTTTGAGCACAGGGATTATCAATCTAATTCTTTAGAGTGCATTTACTAAATAAGTCAGCCAACTGCATTTTGGGTAGACATTACCATCAGGAGATCATCTTTCTGGCAAACATAAGATTTTGCTCTCATCTCTGTTTACTTTAGATTTTGGATAAAACGTGAGGGGGGAGTAATAATTTAGCTGAAATCACCCCTGATTGTTATGACCAAGAGCTTTCTGTGATCCTTGAGGTAGGGTTACAATGAGGATCAATAGTATTAGTGCAGATTGGTAACAGTTTGTCAGCAGTTTGTCTGCATTCCTAGCTTGTCTTCTTTCATATCCACATAGGCTCTATCACTACACATTTTCTATGGAAGAGGTAATAGCCTTGTATCAAAATCCCATTCCAGGTAAAGATGACTGTAGATTGTGTCTGGATTAAAATGCACCCCAGACTGCCTGGAACCGTATTTTGCCAAAATACTACAATAGATTAATTGGCAAGATTAGTTTTCAGCCCCTCCGGTGAGTTCACATTTCTCTTTAAAAGTGGCATGGTGCTCCATCAAGACATAATCTAGATGCATTTTTTATCTGCACTGTTGTTTAATGCCAAATGCTTTTTAATGTTTCTTGCAACTGCAAAATCCCAAACAAGCTTGCTGAACTCTCTTAAACCCAATATTCTTGTTAACGACGATATATATCTGTTAGATCCTAATTTGGTCATGTTTGATTCTACCATAAAGTGATTTCACAGAATCGAGCCCTTAAAGAGAATAAGATAGTAGGAGATGTAAGCGTTGATCCTGTCTTTTTCTGCACAGGCAGCACACAACTGTCGAGCATCACCCAAGGGGCCGATAACACACAGCTGAAGTGCTGAAGCAAGCTCCCTGTTACACTCTCAGCACATTATAAACACTGTGTCAGTGACAATGCACAGACAGTAGCACGTAAACTAGCTCCTTCCCAATAAAACCTCCACAAAGCACCGGCTAGTACTCTGACAACAGGTCTGGGCCCGGTTTCCCAAAATTAGATGAGCACAACGAAGGCAATGAAACACAGGCAGCACTTTGAGACAGGCAGCAATTTTCTCAACAATTACGACCAACAGTGTTTTTCATTATTCTTTTGTTCCTCGTAGCCCACCATTTTAACCATTTTAACTTTATCCCTGTCGTAAGCAATAGTGCCCATCTAATTATCTCAAATGTTGCTTGTGTGTCTCTACCTTGCTTTATGTGTGGACCATTTTCAGCCAGGCACCCAAGAAGAAATGTATTCTCTTGCCCTGGGATGCAGAGTCATTAAAACATATTATGACTACTAATGGGGGACCCAACAGAGCTTAATTTTGGATCCTAACCCGTAGATTGAAAGAAAACATGCCGTCATGGCGACATTGCCTCATTATGTGTCAATAGGGAGAGATGATTTTGCCATTTAGCTGCTTTGAGGACACCAGACCCAGTTTGGTTCTTCATTAAACAGCACAGTTCTTGAAAAAATTGCAAAAAAGCAAATTACACTGCACAGCAGAAAGAAAGTTATCTCCCTATCTATCTCAAATTGCAGCTAAGTCATCAGTGGATCAGACTCTAGTCTGACCGGGGGTTCATGTTAGAGGCTGAACTGGGGAAATATGCAGTAAAAAGCTACAGGCCCAAAGTGAGAAGATATAATGAGACTACAGGCAATTGCAACTTCTTTGTTACCACAAATTCTTAAATGCATCCCTCTCATTAACAACAGATTTTAGAGAAAATGTGATTGAAAATGTCAGTTCATCTCCCCACCACCCTCCTCATTTGAACTAATTGCCCACTAGAGATAACAGAAGGACAGTGAGGAACAAGAATCTAAAACATTGTGTTTATGAGTTAAGAAACCCCTCAGATGTGCACCATGTATACTTATGGATAGTATTGCTTTTACGTTGGAAAATGTGGAATATTTATATAGAAAATATCCAAAACAATAAAAACAGTTTTACATACAGTTTTTTTTTTCTTTTTTTTACGAAACCACTTAGTTACCCACGAGCTAGTTAGCTATACCCTCCCTAACCCCTTTGGCACAATAATCATATTAATGTTAACTGTTATTATATTGTTGAATTACAAGACGTTTGAATAGGAATGGTCACTCACACATTCAGCGTAGTAACACAGTTTTTGTAGTAGTAACACATATTGGTACTGTATGATGTTATAACATAGTTCAAAAACATCTCTTGATGTACTTTTTTTTCCTTTTTTCACCTTTGTTGATATGTAAATAAATTTACTTTCATCTGAAACAAAACAGAACTGTCTTTGCATGCCCTTATTATTTACAGAATCACGTTGTCTGAGTTTGTTCTTGCTGGCTACCATAGAGCAGTAATACTACACTCACAAGGAGATATCAAACTATGGAATAGTTTGCATCAGTCAGTTGTCATAGTGGACAAATGCTTATGCTATGGAAGTTATGGAGATCAATATGGACCATAATACACAGGAAACATTTTTTTGAAGCATTGATAATGGGTAATGTTATCAAGAATTACAACTAAAATGATTATTTCATGATACCAACAGTCCAGTTATCTGCATTGATTTAGTCATATACACCAATCCCTGTCCCTTGCTGCAGACAACATTGCCAATCTACAATGTCTCAAAAAATGTGTGTATGTTATGCATCGCAACCTTTTGACTTTCAATTTCCTGTTTTTTATTACTTGTTAGTATTTCTGCTCTAGCCAGCTCAATGTTTTCCTCTGTGGAGGGAGCTGGCACAAAACCAAGGCCCCATTTCTCAAAAGCATCTTAGTGAAAATGCATTTACCGGCACATTTACATTCCAATATTATTCTGAGTGCTCAAGTACAGTATTCTTTTTAAGTGTTGGCACATGTAAATACCGTATCCCATTTAAAATTGCTGGGATAAGCTCTTAGTCCAAATATTAAAAGGCCAAATTTGATAATGTAGGTTTTTGCAGTTCTGTTTCCATGGTAATATTTGAAATACTCCATTTATCCATGTGTACAGAGACCTTTATGATCAGGATATGAAGATACATATAAACATCTTATCCTGAATTTCACTTTAATCCTTATATTAGCTAGTAATACTCTTACAGGTGTCATTCATGCTGGCAAAGACTATAGCTAAGGGAGGGAGAGGTTTTCTCCTTGCTTGAATCTGCCAGTCCTGCACCTGCAAGCATTACAGATGGATGTGCTATCAATTAATCCAAAAGCACTAACAATTAGCACTGAGGTCAGATTAATGCCAATAATCCAACTAGACAAGATTTTTATCACTAAGATGGTTGATGGTAAAACCAGGCCTGGTCTTGTCAATCCCTCCTCTCCCTCTTTCTAGAGTCACAGACAGAGAGGTACAAAAAGGTTTGGTCCCAACTGCTTCAGGAATCATGTAGAAAATATACATTCAAACTTCTCAAGAAAACAAACAGAAAGAGTAGAAAATATCAAAGAAATACTGGCAGGATAAGAGAAAGGAGCGAGAGAAAGAGGGACTGAGGAAAAGAAAGAGCTGTGTGGAGGCAGTGGGAACGATGGGTGAAAAGAACAAACAGAGAGCTGAATCAATAAAAAGATGCTGTGTGAGAAAGTTCTTCATAATAACATACTGCATGGTATGTTAAAACAATGCACTTTTGTCAGAAGCATGTTGGATTTTATCACCCAAGAAAAATCCGTAACCTCTCATATATTTACATTGTTTATCCGATATCTGAGCGCACATGTGCGTGTTTGCGTGTGTTAGTGTGTGTGTGTGTGTGTGTGAGCAAATCTATATGTGCCCTTGATAGCCACTACTTAGTCCACACAGGCTCTAGGATTCTTACATACAGTACCTCATCAGTACCATTCATTGTCATTGTTTCATTATCCATCAATAGCTAAGATACACCAAACACTGTCTCACACATTCTCTCTCTCACACACACACACACACACACACACACACACACACATACACAATCTCTAATTAGTTGATAGCCATGTTACCTTAAGGCCACTACCCAGTCCTACATCATGGCTCTAGACTTCTAGAGAATGATTTCTGGCATTACAGACACTGAAAAGTTATAGTGGCCATTTTTGTAGTCCTTGAATCCTCGCTCTTAAAGAGACAACAAAAAAAAAATAAAATAAAATAAAAACTACAATGCCGGCGAGGGTCTTCTACTTGCATCTCACTGAAAACATGTAAACACAAACACAGCAGACTGTCGCCGTTTGATGACCTCACAGATGAGTCCTTTGCTTCACAGTTTTGCCTTCGCCGAGGGACGAATGGATTTCAGTCTATCCATCTTCCCATACTCTGATTCTCGCATTGGCCTATGTCGTCTTTTCAGCTCTCCTCTTCACTCCTGCCTTTTCCTTCACCTGTCCCCCCTCCCTCACAGTGAGGAGGAACTCTGGCTGTAGTTTCTGAGGGTCAGTCTGCTGTACCTGGGCGAAGGGGGAGACGGGGGAGGGTGGGACGGGGCCGGGGGCAGACACAGGCCCGACTCCGAGATCGGTGAGCCGCTGCTGGACGCCAGGGAGTCGCGGAAGGGCGACGGAGGAGTCAAGGCCATAAGCTCCTCTTCTAGCTCCGCCCTCCTCAGGGGGGAGTCGGCCAGGCAGGCGACCAGGCCTCCTCGCACGGGGGAGAGGGAGGGGGAGGTCTGGGGGTGAGGAGGCGGCAGGGGGTAAGGAGAGTGAGGAGGCGGCATGGGGTGGGCGAGGCAGCCGCCCCGCCCGCCCAGGCTGGACTCGACGGGGGGCAGGGGCTGGACGTCGGCGTAAGTGGTGAGGGTGGGGGGCATCTGGAGTTCACGGGGTAACAGGTACGGGTCGGCGGGGTGCGGGGGGGACGGCGCGTGTGTGTGCACGTGCGAGTGCGAGTGCGTCGGAGAGGGAGAGAGCATCATGCTGTTGAGCTCGGTGATGTTGGCGGTGAAGCGGTTGACCACGCAGCTGATCTGATCCATCAGCGAACTCTGACACTCCCCTGGGTTGTCGCACCCGGTAACTATGCAACCGTCGCCCCCGACAATGACAGAACCACCGTTTCCACCGCCACCACCAGCGCCAGCACCGCCACTGCCACCGCCGCAACCGCTGCTCATGTACTTCGGCATACCAATCACCTGGGGCTCCTCCACCAAACCCGCCCCCAGTCTCTGGCTGACCGTGCTGATTGGCGAAGGGGTATGGGGCCGGTACGTGATTGGATACCTCTCTTCGGCCTCCGAGAGCTCGTACAGCGTCTTGTCGGCGTCGGGATGGGTGGGCAGGGTGGGCAGGGAGGGCATGGAGGGGAGAGAGGGCAGAGGGACGTGGGGCGGCAGGTCCCCCCCTCCACAGTAGCGTCCCTCGGGGGTTTTGGAGAAGGGCTTGATGACGGCAGTCTGGTTGTTCTCCTTCTTCTTGATGTGAAAGGACAGCCGCTGCCAGAGGTGGTTGCCACGTGAACCGCTGCGTTCCGTCTGCGCCCAGGACACCGACTTCCCATTGGAGCTGGAGGACAGGAGGGAAGTGGAAATGGGGAAGTTAGCGTGGAACAATACGCAGTGTTGGGGAGTAGTTTCACCACATGTAATTAGTAGGTTAACAAAAAAAATTGTGTTAACTACATTGATTTTATTTACATATCAGATGCTACAAACACTATTTAATTTCTTTATTTTCAGTTTACATGCAACCAAAAGTCTGTGAAGAATCCAAAGTGGGTTGCTTGGTTCAGGTTTAGGTCCAGACTATAGTCTGACAGCCAGCTGTCTGAGTGAAAATGTAGGAGTGATGGACATTACATTCAAAAGAAAGTTAACACTCCTTGCACTTCTTCCTGTGACACCTAAATAGGGTTATTTGGTTTGCGTTTACATGCAGACTCTAGTTTCTGGCAGGCAGCTGTCGGACAGTATAAGCACAATGAACATTTATTTCAAATAAAATTCAATTTTTATTAACATACTAATCAGTGGGATGGTTTATATATCATATGACATTGCAGACATTGATCTGATCATTGTTTACAAAATAGTTTGTAAAAAATACTTAAACTATGATTGCTTTGCATTTAGGCTAATTTAAGATCTAAAATAACTTCTTCAAATAGAGGCTAGACTCCAACAGACTTTAAGTAAGAAAATACTTAAGTAAGTAAGAAAACCACATGGACTTAATATGCTGAGTAATTTCATTACAATTAATTTTCTGTTCTATTTTTACCCAACTTCATATTTCTCTGCCACTTTCTCTCTTCCTTTCTCTCACTCCCAATTTTTCCCACTTTTCACCACTTCCCATCAGTCAGCACCCCCCCCCCCCCAGTCCCTCTTTTTCTTCCTCTCATCCCTTTGTCAGGTTAATTAGTGTGATTAATCTATAGTGGAACTTCTGATTAAACCACACACCACCGTGGCTGGGGGTGAAAAGAACTCAAATGACCCAGGAGACACACACACACACCCACACGCACACCCACACACAGACTGCGTGACACTCACACACACACGCACACACACTGCACATTTCCACATATACATGTCTGTATGCTGCACACACCCACACGCGCCCATTCATTCGTCCGGTGCTGTGATCTTCAATGATTTCCAATGTGATCTCTTCCCCTGATCCCAGAGGAAGAGTCAGTCTCTGGCGCTACAGAAGGCTGGGGAGTGAGACCGTAGCCTCAGGCCAGACCTGCTAGGCAATGACTAGTGGAAATACATGTTGCATCTGCAGGAGCGCTTGATTTATCTTATCTTACAAATGGCGTATCCACTTCTGAGGCTGATTTGAATGTCTGGCGAGATGAATCAAGCAGACCTCGGTATAGTTCAAACATTTGAAACCATATATATGTGCACTTTCTAAATGTAAAATATTCCGAATTGGAAATTCTGTATGTCTTTCTTTTTCGTTCGCTGGCCTACTGGCTTCATGTCTGTCTGTGTCAGTTGAGGCTATACAATGACAGCATCTCAAAGGCAACAGCCTCCAGCCCCGCACTGAGGAGACAGACAGCCCTGCCAATTACCACCGCACACAGAGGAAGACAGGAGGAAAAGAGATGGAAAGGGGAGGAGAGGAACAAAAAAAACCAAGATGGGAGCGACACTTCTCATAAGGACGTGATTGAAATCTTGCTTGCCAAGCAGGGTGAGCTGGAGTAACCTGCTGACAAACGAAAATGTGTTCTGTCTTTTTCCTCTCTCTCTCTTTTCATTCTGGGCAAGTGGCCGTGCGTCACTCCCTTTGTGTCCGTTTGATCGGTTAGTTGTCGCTGTAGATGACTTGGGGATGGTGTTAAGACGGGCGTGAAAGCTATTATTTCTCTCCTTTTCACACTATTCCTTTTGCCTTTTCATTTCCATCGCTTCCACTCTTCGTCTCTCTACTCCCCGCCTCCGACCTTCCTTGTCTCTATGACTCCTCTCTCTGTCTCTATAGATTTCTCTTTTAATTTCCTCCTTATCTTTCCCTCACTTCCTCCCTGTATCTGTGTCTTTCTGCATACACTGCCCTCTTTGCATCATCCCTCTCTCTCATGCTCTACCTCGTTTCCATTAGGCCGTTGTCTGCAGTTCACGCTAGGGTCAGAGGAACAGTCAGACAGACTCGGGGGAGTCCAGAGAATCAATCTTTCAGAGAGCTCAAACACACATACACACACACAGACACATACACACACACCGTAAATGGTCTCAGAGAGGGACCATTACTGAAATGGTACCTTGGACAGTTACTGAGAACTAACCAGGCATTAACCTGGCCAACAAACCTGCAGCATATATAACACATAATAACACACACACACACACACACACACACACACACACCTGAGTGTCTCTCCAGCAGAGCCCCTGCGTTTCCAGAGGTTGACCAGACTAGAGGAGCGGCTGGCGGCCGAGGATGATTTGCCGTCACCCACGTGCATGCGCACCACTGTGCTGGTGGTGAAGGCACTGCGCACATTACGCTCTGGCTTGGCCAGGATGATGTACACCTGATACGAGATAAACACAAAGATAATATAAACATAGCTAAACCATTAATAGTCCAAAAGCAGAATATTAATTTAAGTATTTAATTTAAAAATTGACAGAAAGACCGTTTTCTCTAGTTGCTTGAGCACAAACTTGAAGATCCACAGGAATATGTAATCATTATCAACGAACATGATAATATTTTAAATGGAATTTCTTTCTCCACTTCAATGCAGGAATTTCATACAAATGACATTTTGGGACACTCACTTTCCATTTTATAGTGTATACTTAATGCATTGCATGTGCATCTCCTATCCAATGGCAAATCTTTTTACCAGCACATTTTTAGTATACCTGCACCAAAACAAACTGTGCTGTACTGTATTAAACCAAACTGTGCAAAAAACATGATTGAAAAACATACCATACTGTGGTAGCATTAATATTAAATGGTACAGTTATGCAGTGGAAAACCACAAATGCTTCCTTCTTGCTTCTGGCTATGGGAAGAAACAGTAAATATTCACAAATACAGACTAACCCACTCAAGAGTAAATTCCCATGACCCTTCTAACCAGTATCCAAAGGGTATTTTCCTCGAACTAGGGGCAGCAGTAGCTTAAAAGTTAGAGAAACTTAACTCTGGATATGAACAGTGAATGAAGTACTAACAGTGGATGTTAGCTCCAGCCTTACCTTGGGTACGAACATGCAGCAGAGAGCCACGGTGGCGCTGAGGCTGACACTGAAGCACATGGTGATAATCTTGTAGTTGGAGCCAAAGTAGATGGGGACAAAAGCCAGCCAGATGATACAGGTGGTGTACATGGTGAAGGCTATGTACTTAGCCTCATTGAAATTAGCCGGGACGTTACGGGTCTTGGAGAGAGAGACAGGGTGAGAGACAGAGAGAGAGAGAGAGAGAGAGACAAGGTATATTTTTTGTTGTTGAATCATATTGATTTAGCCTCAAATGATGAACATAAGGCAAAAGAAGACACTGTTAGCTTTTGATTACGGATCTTTACAGACCCAGACTAGAGACTACTACACTGCTACACCATTGCTTTTACACTGTAGCTGTAATTTGACTGCTGACCCTTAACATTGTGTAGAGAGGAAGTGATGTAAGTGAAAACATGGCGTCATAACCCCACATCACCAAGCGTGTGTTACCAGAGTTCTGTCGCTTGGCTCTGTCACTACTGCTGTCTTCACTGCTAATTTATTTGCATTAAGTGCAGTGGATTTCTCTTTTAGCTCTTCACCGCTGCTGCCGTGCTTTCTGCTGCTCTCATTATACTCTACAGAAAATGAATGCCAGCAGGCCGCCGACAATCAAACATTCACTTCAGAATGAGTCTGGTGTAATGGAGTTTGATTCGCTGCCATTGAAAGATTGCAGAGCCCCTCCAAACAAAAACAGCGTGTAAATCATGTCTCTTCATAGTCCTGTTTTAGTGCGTTTAGTATAACACTGGGATGCCAAGGGTTGGACTCAATACCCAGACTGTCTTAATTCATATTTCTCATGTAATGCGAAAATGTGACTTTATGTGCTGAACAGGTTTCATGTCCCTAAGCTGAAAACCCATTCAAAGTATATTGTATAATACCAAAAATGCATAGTCATCAATTACAAAACACATCATTACAGGATATAATGTCACACAGGGTGTCTCACCAGCAAAAAACATTTGAGGATGAAATTAACCTTAGGGTTTTATTATGTTTATCCTTTGAATGATATCTAATAGGAATATTGGGTGTGTGGCTTGGAGGACACAAAAAATATATAATATATAATATAAAAATAATAAAAAAACTACAGTCAGTCCAGCTAGTACCTTGAAGGCATAGAAGGTGCAGCTGAGGATGAGCAGGCCGTTGTATCCCAGTGGCGCCACCACCCCCAGGTTAGTGGTATTACAGATGAGGTTGACCTGGCGGATGCTGGGGTAGTCATGGATCACCTGGAGAGACAGAGGAGGGAACGTCAGGCAGAGCCATGGATAGAAAATAAAATTTAGTAATGGTTTTAAATATGTAACAATAGAGCTATTAACAGAGAGTTTGACCAAGTAGTACAAATCAATATGTGACACTGCACTGTATTTTCAAGTCTGTTGGCATAGAAACATTACAGACAGCCTTAGAGCAGGACTGTGGGCCTGCTACTGAAAACTGGCCAAGCTGTCATTCTGTGCCTTTGCATAAATAGAACAAAACTTCTGGGGCTGCATTAATAGAGCTTCCATAACTAAATCCCCAAGGGAAAATCCTCATAAGCATTCATGTTGTCCACAGCTACTCTAGTTTTGTTTAGTGTACCAATGTGGATCATTTCTCGTTTATCCATTTATCCGTGTGTAAACATGTGTATTATAATTCAAAAACTATGATATTATCCCAAAAAATGTAGAATACAAGAGTGTTTTCTGGTCTACCATCACCGGCCAGAAAACAACACATATCCTGGATATCCTGGAGCAATGCGGCAGCATGTAGACCAACCAAATATCTTGGCACGCAAAAGCTGCATCTTACAAGTTAGCTAAACTTCCAATGTAGCTGCAATGATTTTTACGGCTCTGAATACTCCTCATCTCGTCCTTAAAAAAAAACACACATTAGGTCACTTCAAGTAATAACTGAAGCCCTGGCTGCTGGTAAATTTAGCTAAGTTTAAAACATAGCTAGACTGCACAGCTAGCTAGAGCACACCCGTGCGCTCACTATGCTAGAAATAGAAGTGAGCTATTTGATGATGCCCTAATGAGACCAAAATTGTAGTTCGCTAGACAATAACCACATTATGATTCAACCTAAAATCTGGAAATTTGAGCGTGGAAAAAAAGGATATTTGTCCAAAAGGAAAAATTATGAATACAAATAGCTTGGGTGAAACATCAGAGAGATATGCAAAATTTTTCCAATTCAGCTCACTCTTTCTGTGTCTCGGTGTGTCTGTGCTTGTCTGTCAGGGACGAGACCCACCCATGCACACAGAGAAACGCAGACACAGGGACACACACCGATTCACACACACAGCTCTACCTGCGGTGGCTCCATGAGGAAAAGAGCCACTATGATGCCCAGCTGTAGCAGTATGAGAAGGAAGGCAATGATGAGCTGAGCGCAGGCAGACATGAAGCGAGGTTTCTTTGTACAGATCTTCTTCTTGCTGCCCGCCAGGATCCTTGCTATGCGGTTGGTCTGGGGTCAGATCACAAAAAAAATATACACCATCAGTACCCATTTTATAAACAGTGAATTGAACATATCTGTACTCGGCCCTGTGCTTCCTGATACTGCTACACTGCAGATTGATACAAATTAGTGAGAACAGCTCCTACTCTCAACACCTCATTCCGATTTCACTACCCCTCACCCCGCTCCCTACCTTGGTGACCAGGGCGGAGTAGCTCATGGCAGGTGACAGGCCTATTCCCAGTCGCTGGAGGTAGCAGTGCATGACATGGGGCTTGGCTATGAGGCTGAAGGTGCACAGGTAGCCCAGACAGATCCCTGCCAGTATTATATAGCACAGCTCCCTGCTGGACGATTTCACCACTGGGGTGTCCCGGAACCTGAACACACGCACAGAAATGCACACAGTATGTATAGGGGATAATATCTCTGTCCAATCCAGTAATGCTTACATTGTTCTCCTCATCTGCTATATTTGTGAAGACAGACAGGAGAGAGATTTGTTACCTGATGAAGATTGCGGTGACAAAGAACGTGGCCATGAGGCCCAAACAGGCAAAGACCACGGCAGCAATGGGCTCAGGGTCGCCCCACCGCAGGTACTCCACTGGGATGGGGTCACAGCCTGGGGGAGGGGGGAGGGTGAAATAAGTAAATAAAGTTTGTTGAGAGAAAATGACAAAAAAGGACAGCTGATTGTACTTTTACCTGCTTTGTGTGAAACCTAGGTATAACATAGAATCTTTTAGTAACTTTTAGTGAGACTTAAAAACATTTCTCTATTAGACTATTCTGTTTTTCTCTGTTCATCTGTTCTCTCTCTCTCTTGCTCTCTCTCTCTCTCTCTCTGTAAAAATGTGAGAGAATAATTCCATTTGATTAGTTACCCTGAGTTTGTAATCATTGCATTAATAAGATTTTAATATGGTACCCATTACACTTCATGTCTCCCTCATGATCAACTGTTGCCCTCCAAGGCAACATCTCACTTTTTCTTCCACATCTCTCTAATTCTCTATCGCATTGTTGCTCTCTCTCTTCTCTCCCTCTGTTTCTCTTTCCCTCCCTCCCTCCCGTCCACCCTCGATGTCCATCTTTGCCTCTGTCTCCCTCCGTCTTCCCGTCCATCTCCTCTCCCTCCTTCTTTCCCTCGCTCTCTGTCTCCCTCTCTCCTCTCTGTCCTCTCTCCCTCTCTGCCCCCCCCGCTGCCTCCCTTCTTCCTGTCTTCCTTCTGTCTGACTTGCCTCTCCTTCCTTCAGTCTGTCACTGCATCCCTTTTTCCCTTTCAAGATGTTTCTCTAACTTCCTCTCTTCTTCCTTCTTCTCCCCCTCTCCCTCTATCTCTGTATTCCTCCCTTTCTCCTCTGTTCCCTCTCTCTCCCTCCCTCTATTTCTCCATAGCCCTCTCTCCACCCTTCAATCCCTTTCTGTTTCCCTCACTGCCTCCCTCATCCCTCCTCATCCTCAGCCCTCCCTGCTTGTCTCCCACCTTTCTCCCTAATTCCCTCTCTCCCTCCCTCCATCTCTGTCTTCCTTCTAGGCGAGGAGATAAAGTGTCATTAATTAAAGGGACAGTTCTAATTACGATCCGTCGTAATGCTCGCTGAAATTACCACCCGGCTGTTCGGCCTAGACATAGCACCAGGGACACACGCACACACACACACACACACACACACACATACAGACTCTCTCTTCCTCTCTCAAACTTTCTGTTCCTCTCCCTTTCTCCTTTCTTGCTTTCTCTCTCTCCCTCTGTCTCTCTCTCTCTCTCTCACACACACACACACACACAAACACACGCACACAGACACACACATCTCAGAGACAGTAGGAGAGACAGTGCAGTCATTAAAAAGAATGAAGTAATTTAATGACTTTGTCTTTAACACAGTCAATAAAGTTTATTAAATCAGTGATGTAGTTAAGTTTAAGGGCATAAACAACAGCCTAATTGCTGAATGGGAGCCAAGGGGCCAATAAGAGACAGACAGAAACTAAGTCAGGTGGCTGCAGTCTGGAGAGGATGTGGCTCGCTTGCGGGCATTAGTCATTGTAAAGCTGAAGGATCCATTTGGTCAAAATTGTCTGAAATATAACTAAATCATAATCATCTAAATTGTCTGAGGTGCTAAGCAGTTTGTCACATCATGCTGTGTGCAAAACAGAATAATCAGCCAAGCAATTGTATGTCAAGCCAGGAAATGTGCCAATATTCCTGGAAAATCACCCTGGGTGCTGTCAGCGTATACAAAACAAGTTTCTTATTCGTTTTAAATGGAGAAGCTCCAGTACAGTTTACAATCTTTGCCTCTATTTTTGCTGACTTTGGGAGTGACCTGTACACAAATCTCAATAAAACTGCCCAAGATCATAGAAGTAGCATGTGAAAGTTATTTTAAGAGACAGGAACTAACTGTCCTGCCTTGCCGTCAGGGGGTGGGGACCACTCTAAAAGTTAAGGATGGGAGGACACTAAGGAACTTGCTGAGACTTTAGCTCCAATTAATCCTGCCCACATAAATTTAGATTTCGGGGTTGAAAATCTCTCATCAATTTGTTCTCATGGGTTTTTTCAAAGCAGTCTAAAAGTATTGGCTAGGTCGGCAATTGAATACTTAATTAGTTCACAGAATCTGCAGGAAATCTTGTAGTGTTTGACCCTAGGCCAAACTGCTGCACTGAGGGGAGGGAACCGCTTGGAGGGTTTAGTCAATATAAAGTTTCGAGGCAAACTCCTTCAAACATTCTCAAACTCAGACTGTGGAACTTTACCGATCAGTGGAGAGGCTCAAATCCCAGAGCTAATCCTCCTTTTTTCTGCTCCTTGCACTCTCCCTGGCTGCTGCTTCTGTCAGAGTCTCTATTCATCTCCATCTCTCCCCCACCCCCCCCCCTCTCTCTCTCTCTCTTTCTCTCTCGGACCCACTGCTTCTGTCTCTCTTTGTGTCTCTGTTGCTCTAAGTCACTCTTCGCTCACTCTTTTTCGCAGCATCTTCTTTTATTGTGCTCTGTCTACCAAACCGTTTCTATTGCTCTCTGTGGTTTCCACTCCCCCTTTACCTTTATCCCTGCCAGCTGAGACTCCGCTGTATCTCCTCTATTCCCCCTCTTTCTCTATCTCTCTCTTTCCCTCTCTCTACCTCTCTCACTCATTGTCTCTTTTCTTTTGGCCTAAGGGAGACACATCAAAATGTCTGCTGGAGGAACGGGGCAAGCAGTTTGTTTACACCTAATTATTATTGTTCCATTCAGTCCCGTTGGGGGACACATGCGGCACTTATTGTTGATGGAACGACTCACACATACTAACACACACATGAACATGCACACAAACACACATGCACACACACACACACGCACGCACAGTAGTGCATCGATAAGCCTGCTCACGCCTTCTCTCTCTTCTCCTCTGTCATCTGTTTCTCTTTCTCACTTCCTCACTAGTTTGCTCCCTGTTTTACTTTAAGGACGCTTCCTTCTGAGGCGGTGACGCTAAATCTGAATTTTCAGCAGGGCTCAGTTCATGTTTTAATCATAGAGCTTGGAGAGAAGCTAGCAAGCAGTATAATGAGCAGTTGAAAGCATAACAGAGCAATATCCAACAGCTTCGAAAGCAATGGAGGGGAAATACATTTTCATTGCCGCTGAAATGTATTTGCATTGAAAATTGCTCTTGATGCAGAATAATTAAAACATTGGTGACCATGTCGGTAACAAATTAAAGGGATGGGAGGAGGAGGAGAGGGGGAGGGGAGGGGAGGAGAGGGTGAAGAGCAGGCGCCGTCTCTCTATTTCTCTCTCTAATATAATTGGTGGAGGACTTATAATAATAGGCTCTAATGGTGGACTGTATCAGGGAAAAACACAGCTATCTCATTCTGCTAAACACCATTTATCCTATGACAGCACACACACACACACACACACACACACACACACACACAGGCCTCTGAAACTGTAGTTAGATGTTATGTGACACTTAAACTCTCCACTGAAACCAACACAAATGAAATTATTTTATTTCGGGCAGCTAGGCAGGGAGGACTAATCTGTAAGAGCAGGGGAAAGAACACTAGTAGTATACACACACACGCGAGCGCGCGCACACACACACACACACACACACACACACACACACACTGACCTGTGAGGTCGTCAGTAGGCCAGGAACCGAGCTCACAGGCTCGGCAGGTGTACTCATCAAATACAAACTCGTTCTCTTTACAGGGAGTACAGGTCCAGCAGCAGCTCACCTCACCTTTACGGATCACCTGGAGGGAGCAGAGTGCACACACACACACACACACACACATATAGGCAGACATACAAACACACAGACATTCACACATGCACGCACAAGTGAGTGTTTCTACAAGGGTGTGTGTGTATATGGGCATGTCTGTGTGTGTGAGTGTGTGTCTACTATGTTTGCACTGATGTACATGCCAGCTCATGTGCTAGCATGCACATGCTTGCATTACTGTATCTGTAGTCAGCTACCTTGATCTGGCCCTTGGCACAGGGTTCACTGCAGACTGACTTCATGATGCCTTCTTTGCTGGACCAGATTTCATCATCATCTATCTTCAACCCTCTGTTGTCCCAACTGCCCACGTTAATGTAGTCATAGTAGTCCTTCCCCATCTTCTTGAAGTTCATTATTTCATACCTGGGGATGAAAGAGACATCACATCGTAAGAATACACACAAAACACATAACACATACACAGACACATGTACATACATACTGTACATACACTACACTGCATTGCTCAGCAAAGCAGTTCCAGGCAATTAATCTAACTGGTGAAATAGGCTTTTAATTTGTGCTTTATAACCGTGTAGGCATATAAAGTATACGCCCTTTTTGAAAATTGAAATTGATTACTATTACTTTGTTAACTAGTGAGCCGGTTAACCATCTTTTTTGCTCTTCACTGTTTTACTTGTATCCTTATGCATGAACAATACTACAAACATACAGGACATGCATTGGCAATCATTCTGTAGAAGCCATTAGGTACTTTGGTCATGTCAGAAATATTTGGTACAGGCACCTCTTCTGTAGCCGTATCGCCTTGGCACAGACCACACTATCTCAGGAATTGGAATGACAATGTTTTTGCAGAAATAAAAGTCAGTGGCATCATTCTTGAATGACATCATCATTCCTCAACCCTCCTCCATCCAATCACAGTGCCTACCTGCCAGGTGAGTCTCCGTTCTCATCGAACAGGATTCCCTCCCCAGACACGCCTGTGAAGTTGGTTTTCATCAGGAAGTCCAGCAGCGTGGCACCATCTATAGGTCGCATGGCATCACACAGGCCCTTCCACCCAGCAACAGAACCAATCAGAATGATCATTCAACACAACATGCAATGCCTAGGTTCTTCATTTTTCTCCACGCTTGAGAAATGAACAGCTGAGCCACACCGAAAGCGACGTATTCACATGGAGCCATGGCTGCTCCCTCAAATTGGTTGCTTCTGGGCATGTCAACTAGTGGTAGCAAGTTATATTTTGAAAATATATTCAAAGAGTTCAGATAGCTGTGTAAACTTTTAATTACCAGGACATGAAGTTGGAGAAATAAGATTCAATCAATCCAAATCAACCGATGAAAAAATATTACCAATGATTACTGAATTTAGTAGTAAATCTGTCTTAATAGTGGATGAAAGCCAGTAGAAGCATTGCGCAATCAACGCCATCTTCTTTGGCCAAATGGATTGGTTTCCACATGGCAAACATCACGTGCATTTGCATAAAAGTTAACTGAATTTCAAATGTTGTCCCACACCTTTCCCCCCATCACGTGCTTGGTTTGCACCGCAAGCTATCCCAGCATGCACTGAACAGAGAACTGCTCGCTTCACAGAGAAAATGAACGGAGGCCCATGGAATATATTGTTCCATCTATCCATCCCTCTCTCCCTCCTTGGCCCCCTTCCTTTGTCCCACTGTCCCTCCATTCATCCATTCATCCATCAGAGCAGTACCTACCTGATAGCCTGGGCAGAGGGCCCGCTGCATGTTATGCAGGCCGTATGCCATCGAGTAGATGGCATTGATGACAAACCCCATCTTAGTGTCCTGAGCATATTGCTGCCGAAGCGATTCACGGTCTGCAGAGGTGGGTGGAGGGGGGGGTTGGTGAGGCAGGATGGACAGAAGGCAGGT
>NC_136002.1:15288581-15318581 GCF_048128805.1 Centroberyx gerrardi | reverse complement strand
GAAGATACAGACAAAAAGAAAGAGATAGAATGACAGGCAGAAGCAGTGAAAACAGAGATTCTAAAAGTAAGCAATCAATGATCATTAATCAGTGTTCTCTCTCCTCTGATCAATAGACTTCTCCTCTCTCTCTCCCTCTCACACACACAGCTTTCTCTCTCTCCATCTGTCTCTCTCACCCTCTCTCTCTCTCTGTCTCTCTCTCTCTCTCTCTCTCTCATTTACACCTTCATTTTTCCCTTGAGCCCCCTCCCTGTTTTTCTATCCTTCTCTTCTTCCCCATCCTCCAATTCTGTCACATTCCACCGCATCCGTCTGTCAATATGTCCTTTCCCTCTTTTTGCCTGCCTTTCTCTCCTTCTTTCTCATGCACACAACGCACTCTTTCTCTCTCTCTCACATAAACATACAGAGCACATTTTGTCCTCTCCCCATTTCTCCTGCCACGTCTTGTTTTTTTCATTTTCAGTTTCTCAGTAGTTTCCTCTCTCTTCCTCTCTCCATCTTTGTCTCACTTTCTGTTTTCTCTCTCACTTTCTGTCTGTCTCTCACTCTGTCTCTATCCATCCCTTTCTCTCTGTCTCCTGCCATCTGTTTGGCAGGCTTCCCAGCAGGTCACACCTGCAGCTCCTCGGAGGCCAAACTAACACAACACATTGGCAACACAGAAACACACACACTCGCATAGCACACACTCACAAACACATACACACACCCACTTGAAAGTAGATATCTTTCTGAAAATGTCTCCTACATGCTATAACCCAATATATAACCCAATCTGTGACTTTTGTCATGATTCATCTTCTCACTCTCTCACCAATCCTCTTCATCCCCACTGTATTCTATTGAGTATGACAGAAATGCCATGAAAATATTCATTTAAAAAGCATGTGACTCAGTTCCAAATGTGAGGGAAAAAAACAGAGTCACTGCTGGAAAAAATCATGTTCTACTGGCAAATTCCTAACTGCCACCTCTGGAAAAGTAATCTGTTTAGTTAACTCTCCAATATAATCACTGCAAATTGTATCTGCTCTGTTCCCTCTGCCTTTCACAAATGGCATGAGAAATGTAATAACTTGCCAGTTAGCACAGTAGCACACCACATGTTGGCCCATATGGTAGTTGCAGGTATTTCTGGTTGGTTTACGTATAAATCTCAGGTCTGTGCCCTGTGGTGCTTTTATTTGGATAATATAACATAAAATGACTTGTTTCGACTTTTCATTGTGGCTTCTGTTTTGAGAGGGTTTGTTATGGTTGAATCCTCTTTTCCTAACATTTCTTCAAACAGCAAAAATTAATCTACAGTCATGACCCACCAGTGCCGGATGAGTGTAAAGATCACTGATATAGGGTAATATCAAAGGAATGTTTTCTCCTATACCAACCTACACAAGATACACTTAAGTGTACTTTACATATGTGCCCTTTTGTGCTGTAGGTACAGACACTGCATACAATACACACACACACACACACACATACACGCATACACACAGATGTTTATGGATCAACACTTATGTAACTGTGTGGGCGATGCTGCCATGTGAAGAGGGCTCCAGAAAAGGTCTTCAATGCATATGTGTGTGTGTGTGTGTGTGTGTGTGTGTGTGTGTGTGTGCGCATGCATGCGTGTCAGGGTGTCTGTGGTTGTGTCTGTGCCTGCGTGAACACTCATCATTGTTAGGCTGATCAATCGCTCACTCTCTTCTTGATCAAAACAATTGATCTTAATGACATCATCTCTCTCATCATCTCTCTCTCTCTCTCTCTCTCTCTCCATGTCTAGGAGCCCAAGGCCGTTGCCATGGTTTCCAGCCCACGCTCAACTTGCCGTCTGTGCGTTGTGTCTCGTTAGAGTACATTGCATTTAAAAAGCACGCACGGGCGCACACACACACACACACACACACACACACACACACACACAGAAGCACCACAGCCACACACCTATGCATTTACTTTTCAATAATCTCTGTGCTGGAAATGCTACCCACATAATAATACAGTATGCCAGTCTTTTAGGGCAGTGCAATATCTTAATCAGAACTTTACAAACCAATTCTACATACCAAGGCCTGAGGCAATTGACTTTCCATTCAGTTAATTCAGAATATAAATAGAAAGTAGAACTCATTTGCGAAGGAGCATTCATTTTCAATTAGTTCTTTCTTGGTTATGAAATCCTTCTCAAGCCTTATGTTCTTGAGTCTTTGAATTCCAAGGAAATTCTGCGATGGAAATTTGCTTAAAGTGATGCTGAACACACTTAACTGATGCAACTTTAATAAAAAGGGTATTTTCCTGCCCCTATTCCTTCAATCAGTTATTAAACAGCTGCAAATGCTGTTTGTTCAACCAGCTGTTATCACAACTAGAGACAAGAGCATTCCTGTTGAACATTTTATCTGAAACAAAGACCAGGTTGGTCATATTTGATCAGAGAAGGAACCAACGGGTTTTGGATGTTCCTCTGTGTTCTCATGTCATCTTCATTAGACCACATTCACACTCTGCTTAGTGAGGACACTGCTGTAGTTGCCTTGGCAGGAAAACGCAGTTGTTTTTTTGTTGAGCGGTGGCATGCAGTTCAAGTTCAATGTGGTTTTAAAATAAGTTAGAAATTCAGAATGCTCTGCTGTCATTGCAGTTGAATTGGTTTCAGCGGGGAAAATAAGGTCATAGATTTTTTATTGCCAAAATATTTGGATATGATCTGGAGCCACACTGCCAATAGGTCACTTTAGTAATTAATGTCTGGGTTCAATTACAGCATGCCACCCGACCCCAGCCCACCCACTCTCTGGCTGCCATGGCAACCTGGCAGACATTCTAGATGAGCATCTGCTGCTTACAACCATACATACTGTGCACACACATCACACACACACACAGACACAGACACACACACGCAGACACACATACACACACACACACCAGCGCTCCACCAACAAAACCTGAGAGCACTAATGAGCTGCAAAGACAACACAACTATGAAAAGGGAACACAGAGCACACACACACTGCAGGAGTGTCAGAAAGGCAGAGTTTAGCTGTGTCATGTGTCCTCTGTCCTTAAAAAATCATCAAAGATAATGCTTGTGTGATATCCCACATACTGTATATATCAATGTCAAATGAATTGTGAAAATGCCCACCTAATGACTGCGTTCTCTTGCCTTCATGAGCTTTCCATTAGCATATTTATTTGTTGTCCCTGCTGTGACTCCCATTCCTTTAATCTTAGATGTGATTCAATTTTAGTGATGATTTATGTTGCTATTACCAGAGGTTGCGATGGCGGCATCGGAAGCAGTGTGCATGGCTATTCTTTTTATCCTACTTCAGCATCTGTGGGTAACACTTTATTTTCCGGGGCGCTGCTTCCTAGTAATTTCCTAGAAAGGAGTTGATATGTAACTGAATTTCTTAGGAAGTTTCCTGGAAAGAACCGTGACATTATGTACTAATTATAAGGAACACAGCTCAGTTGTTGGAGATGATAAATTCCTTGGTAATTCTTCTTTATGAGTTTCCAAAGAAGTTATGTAGTAGAAAATGGAAGAGGTCAGTTTGGTGGATTTGATAAGATACTGTAAATTTCTGGGTTATTTCTAACCCTAACCCTAACCCAACTACAAAATTATAAACTATTTATTGGGAAAATAGAGGCAGAGGCCAATTTGGGAACCCAAGTAATTATTCACTTAGAAGGAAATTAGAGGAGGATGATACTTTAGGTATTTGTTGAATTATTTAATTATCTGTAATTTATAACCTTACTATTGTTGGAGTGTGTGGAAATGTGGAAATTGCAAACACACAAAATAAAGCATTACCCAGCTGTGTTAAGGCACCTGGTAAAAGTTTTTATGGGAAAATGCAAGTCTCCTCTTTTCTCACCAGAGGTTAAAACCATGCTTTCCCTTTTCCATAGTCCATTTACTGCTGAGACAAGTCTTGATATAGTATTAAAAAATGTGATAATCCTTCTATTCAGGGAAGGTTTATAACTTCATATGGTTAGGGTTCGGGAAGAATATGATGAACGTTGACATTTTTTTTGCAATTTGTAATTTGAACGGAAAGTAACAAGCGGTCTCAAGCCACAACGCCTCATCCATCAACAGCCTCAGACAAACGGAGGGCAAAGTTCACCATGACAACAGCAAAACTCATTAAGCCAAATGTCAGAACTGTCTCACACACAGACACAGTGGCCCTAAACAGTGTGTGTGTGTCTGTGTGTTTGAGAGAGAGAGAGAGAGAGAGGGAGAGAGAGAGAGAGAGAGAGAGAGAGAGAGAGAGAGAGAGAGAGAGTCTAAGGCCTGTGTCCATGTGTGTACCCAACTGTGTAATTATGTGAGTGATCGGACCACTTTACACGCCTGTCATTCAATAACACACACACACACACACACACGCAGCATCCCACGCATGCTTACCTTGACAGCAGGTTCACTATTACTCATCTATCGATGCCACACTTCATTACTCTCTGTTTCTCTGTCTTTCTGTTTCTCTCACTCTCTCATCCTTTTTCCATTTCTCTTTTCTCTCCGCATCTCAATCATATCTCTCTTCCTTCCTCTCTCTCCCCACTTCTTTCACTCTATACCTCTCCCGATATCTCTCTTACTGCTCTCCCGTCTTTCTCGTATTCTCTCTTCATCTTTCTCTCCCATCACTGCTCTTCATCCTCCCTCTCTCTGTCTCACTCTTTCAGTCTGTCTTATCTTTTGCATTCTTCCTGTCTGTCTCCATCTCTCTTTCTCCTATTACCCCTTTCTCTTCCACTCATCTGCCTCTCTCTCTCTCTCGCGCTTTTTATTCTCTCTCCATTTCTCCATCGTTCCCTTTACCTAGCAGCCTTTTCTCTGTCTAGCCGGTGTCTCTGTCTCTGTCTGTTTATTTCCCTGACCATTACCTTGGTCTTTCACAGAACCATAATTACGTTGGCAGACAATCATTGAAATTCAGTTAGTCTTCCAAACTGCCTGGGAAAAATGAGAAAAATTCAACTAATGTGTGAGACAGACAGACACACACAAATCAAATGCACAATGCACAGACAAAACATATCGCTGTTGTTGGGTGAAAGTCTCGTATCTCCAAAATGTCAACTCCTCAGGGACTAAAAAACTGCTTTTGTTGTTTTTGTCTTGACGACGATGCATTTTTGAGTTTATCCAGTGGGTTTTAAAAAGGTTTCATAAACACAAGGTTTGCAGAACTTTCTAAACCCACAGAGCAGCATCTAATCCTTCAACTGAAGTTACAGTAAAACATGAAAATCATCAAGATTTGGAGTTAGGAGGTTTTCAGCCGACAGTGACAATATTATTATTCTTGTGAGAATATTCCATTTACCTAACAGTCAGACAGTGTTACACCTAAATTACGCTGCATGTGTAATATTTGCGTATCGGAACTTTAAAGCTTTTTAAACTTTTAAGCATTTTAAGCTGCTACACCAGGTCCGTTCTTCTGCTGTGGTCTGCTGGTTGTGTTGTGCCTATCTACATTTATGGGTAAGTGAACACAATTATCTAGTTTTGCTTATTTTTCCATTAAACAACTCAAGTTGTTCCTTGAGGAACATTAATGTGCCATATAGGATATTAATGTTTTTTTGAGAGTGTAGGCGTACTGTTGCCAAATAGAAGGCTTCTCAGATAACCTCATCTCCAACATTTATTTAATGGTTTACATATCCTCTATTTTGTTGGTGATCATGACTTGGTGATCAATGACTATAATGAGCAAAATCTTGCCATTTATATACATTTATATGGCTCAAATATGCAACAGACCGTTGCGTGGTCCGACAAATAAAAAAAATATATAGAAGCCATGCATTTCTCCAAACTTGCAGCTCCGATTCAGCTTAGTTTCAGATCCGGGAACGTGCTGCATACGCAGCCAGTGCAGCAGGCTGCAGCTGAAGTAAACAGCGTATCAGATCTGACCCTTTCAACACAAACGGACAGAACAGAAACTCATCTGGTGTAGTTGTTGAACCGTCCAGATGAACTTATTGACAAGCCAAGGTGCAGTTGTGTAAGGGTTCCTCCTGTAAGGGTGAAATGTTATCTACTTTCCTTTTTCTGAAAGATCGTTACTTTGGTCTTCTCCATGTTTATTGATGACAACTCCCACTTTTGACAGCAGTCCTCGAGTACAGACAGTTTTGCTGCAAACCTTGTTAAGTAGGTGACAGTATTACAAGGTTGTCTGCATAAAAAAGACATTTAATCTCTGGGTCTCCAAGAGGGAGTCTACGGGATGTTGATTTTTCCAGATGCGTGGCAAAATAAAATCAATGAAACAGCAAAATATTGCAGGCACGTGTTTTTTGATTAATGTGTGGAGAGCATATATGTGGTCTGTGGTTCTATATGTGGGGAGGAATCCAATTTGGCTTTTGTTTAAGGTCTTTTGCTCAGAGAGGCAAGAAAGCTGGCATTGATGATGCTACAAAAAACACTGCCCAAGGTACTATTTACACAGACACCTCTGTAATTACTGGGGTCCATGTTGTCACCATTTTTAAAGAAGTGTTAAAGAAGGTGTTATAAAGCCTGCTGTACATTCCAGATCTCAGGAAAGTAGCGTATCCTCATCACCATGTTGAATAGTCTGAGAATGGCCTGTCTCAGTTTGGGGCTGCTGTGTTTCAGCTCTCTCTCTCTCGCTCGCTCTCTCTCTCTCTCTCTCTCTCTCTCTCCTTCTCTCACACACACAAACACACACTTTGTTCAGGCTAGTTTGGGCATACAGAGTGTATTTCAGAATAGGGTAACTCTGGTGATTTCCCCTGGGCTTCAGACACCAGACGCTGATTTGATGTGTGACAGGGGGACAGGAACAAAACTGTCAAGGAAGAAGGGAGGGAGACAGACAGAGAAAAAAGACAAAAAATGTAAGGATACAGAGACGAGAATGTGCAAGGGGGAAAGTCAGAGAGAGAGAGAGAGGCAGACAGACAGATAAGCACAGAGAGGAGAGGAACAGTGGACACATGATAACAGAACAGGGCAAGAGAAGAGAAGAGAAGAGAAGAGAAGAGAAGAGAAGAGAAGAGAAGAGAAGAGAAGAGAAGAAAAGAGAAGAGAAGAGAAGAGAAGAGAAGAGAAGAGAAGAGAAGAGAAGAGAAGAGAAGAGAAGAACAAAGCAGACCAAGGAAGGACAGGACAGGACACAGAGTGACAGAGTGACTGCACAGGCAGAATAGTAGAGCATTGGCTCCTGGATTAGTCTTGTCTTCCTTCAATGCACACACACAGCAAAAAAATGCTGTCCATACATCCAATTCAATCCATTCTCACTGCTGGACTGACTCAATGGAGCAAATTACGGCTGAGAGAAGGACACAGCGTGAGGGAACGGAGGGGAGAGGTGATGGAGATTCAGAGTAACAGAAAGCTCCATCCTGGGCCTAATGGAGAGTAATGACTGAACAGATTTGTTGAGGCAATATTACACTTTGGTACGACGATTTCATTTTCCAGCATGCTAACCTTAAGCAATGTGTATTCACCTTCAGGGCCTGTTCAAACTGTCTCTATCAACATTTGCAATTAGGAAAACTTACCTCTTGGAAAAGATGTCAAAACAGTTGTTTATTATATGTCAGAAGTAGGATTTTCATATTGGATTTTGATATTGTAACAAAAACACACTGGGTGTCATCACTGCAGCTGTCTCCAGCTGCAGTGATGACACCCAGTGTGTCACCCAGTGTGTCTTTGAGCCCACAAGGATTCCAAAAGCTATAAATGTTGCACAAATGTGAAATTTTACAACGGTCTGGTGAAGCAACACAATGGAAAAAATTATCCCATTCAATTTGTTCACCTTACTTGACTGATTCTTCAATGGAGTGAACTATGGCTTAGAGGAAGGTAGAAAGAGAGAGGAGGAGGAAAGAGAGAGATAAAGAGGGGAAGAGACACAGAGACAAACTACAGCAAGAAAGAGAATATGACTATATGCGGTTTGGTGGACGCTTTCATCTAGAGCGCCTTACAGTACTATGAATGCATACATTTTGATCATGGGTGGCCTCAGAGGGAATTGAGCCACGAACTCTGCCATGCTCTACCTATTGAGCTATAAAGGTAAGAGAGAGAGAGAGAGAGAGAGAGAGAGAGAGACAGAGAGAGAGAGCAGGAGGTAGGAGTTAGGAGGGATAAAGAAAGACAGAGAGAGACAGAATGAAGATAAAAAGAGAGGTGGGAAATTGTCAAGGGTGGAGAGGGAAATGGAAGGAGGGTATAAGGGAAGGAAGATGGATGAGTGCAGATAACAGACATTACTCCTCTCCAGCTGGGGTCTTTGTCTGGACGCAGTCAGCTGTGAGAACAGCACATACACACACACACACACACACAAACAGATATAGACACACTAGTACTAGGGATGCACCGATCCGATACTTGGTATCGGTATCGGGCCAATATTGGCCTAAAATGCTGGATCAGACATCGGTGGTTATAATCCGATCCGATCCAGAGCAATCAGTTCGAGCCCCCGGAGTAATACACGGGCGTAGCTGCCTGCCATAAAACATGCCTGAGTTTGCACGTGACACGACACGAGTGAGTGAAGAAGTTGGAAAAAGAAAGCGAGCGTGCAGGCAATGTGCTGATGTAAACATGTCAGCGGTTGGGAATTATTTTAGCCACGAAGGGATGCTAGATGGCTATGCCATTACTAGCGTCCCAAAGATCTTTATCCAACTCACTTTACCAAGAACTTCATCTGGCGACGCCTTCTAAACGCCTGCTCCTTAGCTCAAACTTACATCGAGTGTCCTTGGGCTTAGTATCATGTACACGCCACCATAAAGGTTTCAATTAAGTCTTCCGTTTTCACAAAACGAAGCTTTTTGGAGATGGGGGCTAAAGCTAATGCTACCGCGCTGATGACGCTGACGCAACCTGTGCGTGCGTCAGCGTCAGTGACTGTCAACACTGTCAGTGAACGGAGGAACAGGCTGACAGCAGAGAGAGGTGAGATGCTTCTGTTTCTGAAGAAAAACCTGCCTCTTGTCCTTAAGTGATTAAAACTAGACTAGACTTGGCACACACTGGATGTTATGCCCAGAAAAAGCCTATGTGTAGCAGTATTTTTTCTGTCAGTTATTCACACTAAAGAAGAGGAAAAAAAATATAAGCAAAGGCTGTATGGTTGTTTCAATATTGTTTTGTAGCAGTATGCACTGGTCAGTTTATTGCTCTTCTGCACTTTTGTGAGTTTTTTTGCACTGTATCCCTATATTGCAGCAATCTTTTATATATCCTAGGAACTGTCATTCCTATTTTGGTCAGTTCTTTTGCCCTGCTGCTTTTCTTTTTTTTAACAATAAAATTATTGTTCCCATGTTATTTACATGTTGTATGCAGCTGTGTAATTACAGAAGAAAAAAAGGGGTCAATATCGGATCGGTACTCGGTATCGGTTGATACTCAAAATTCTGGTATCGTTATCGGAATGGCAGTAAAAAAACGGTATCGGTGCATCCCTAACTAGTACACACATACATCAGTTCCCCAAAAATCTCTTCTTCCGTTGAGTGTGTGTGTGTGTGTGAGAGAGAGACTTTCACAACACACTAAGTTCAATGGTGTCTATTATGAGTTTTTATATCACCACAATATTTTGGGGGCATCAAGGTCGCCTAGTGTTTGGAGAAACTGCCCCATATCTAGCAGGTCCCAGGTTTGATCCCTACAACAGCCAATGTTTTGTCCATCAACTGCCACATCTCCTTGCCTGGCGTCCAGCCCCCATGAATCACAGTCTTTAGCCCGTTTTCAATTTGCATGGTGATTCATAGGGGTCTGGACTGGCAGTTATTTCGGACAGATACTGTCTGACATACCTGATTGGATGGTCAGTGTAGGCGGGACAAACCTAATTATGACACACACACTACCAAAATGGCAGCACCGGAAAAGGAATTGATGGCATCGATGAATTAAAACAGGAACAATCAATATGATTAAAAGCTCAGAAGTGAACGCCACCATGATGTTGCTCTGAGGCATTTCCAGATTACATCAATCTGCTTTGCTACTGTGATTGGTCAAAGGCTTTGATAAATGACAACTAATACCAACCAATCAGTTGTGGATAGACTTGTGTCCAGACTCTTATGAATTGCCATGCAAATTCAAAAAGTGCTAAAGACTGCAATTCATGGGGGCTGGACACCAGGCAACATGTCTCCTGCCAAAGTGTCTTGTTAACTCATTTTAAGACACTCTGGATAAGAAAATCAGCCAAATGCCTTAATTAATAGTAGGCTTGTGATTGGAAGGTCGCTGGTTCAAATCCCTGAGCCAGCTTGGAGCACAGATAAAGTAAATAAGGACTGTTCTCCCCTCCAGTTAAACCCCATTTGCTCCAGTGGCCAACCGTAGCCCATAAGACCGTGGTTGTACTGGGCAGCTCCCAAGTGTGAATGTGCGTAACTGTATGAATGTGAAGCAGGGCGTTGCTGAGCAAACCTTCTACGGATATAGAGAAAGATGTGGAACATTAACAAATATAGGTCAACTGAGAAAGAGAAAATCAGGGATGGAGTGGGGGAGACTGAAGAAATGGCAAAAGAAGCAAGATAGAAAGAGACAGAGACAGTCCGAATCATGAGAGAGAGAAACACTGGAAGGAGCGGCGAGGTTAAAGACACTTAAATCCGGAGAGATAAGGAGGGATTGAGAGAAAGAGAGAGAGAGGATAAAGCGATACAGATAGGATCTCTCTGGGAGAGATAGAAAGACTGAGAGAGGTATGGAGCCAGAGAGAGAGGAGAGAGAGGGAGGGGAGAGAGAGGACAGTGTTTCAGGAGGTGGGATAAGCGGGTGGTCTTAGTGAGGTCAAGACAGAAAAAGAGGAATAGTGTCAGGGTGAGGAAGAGAGAGGAGGGGTGGAGCAAGAAACAGAGAGAGAAATGAAGAAAGAGGAATGATGTCAGAGAGAGAGACAGAGGCTGTATATCCTGCCGATACCTCCTGGACCTGCCTCATCACTTTTTATCGCTTCACACATAAAAGCGTAATTTCTCATATTCAGCACAGCGGCCAATGTAATATCAGCGGCTAAGGTATTACACCACCAGTGTAACATTACTCTCTCCCGCTCCCTCATTTCTCCTCTATCCCTATCGCCACAAGGGCCTTCCTGTCTCTCTCTGTCTTACTTCCCATTCTACTTTCCCATCCCTCTCTCCATATTTCTCTTTCTCAGCACCCCCCCTCTGTCTCTTCTGTCTCTCTCTCTCTCTCTTCATTCAAAGACATCCGCACCAGAGCCCAGTCGCTTCACCACAAGTCTCAAAGGAGATGTCTCAGTCTCGGACCAGACTGTAAGGTAAGTTTGAAGTTAGGCAGCACAGTATTTAGCGAAGCCATTTCCAATTACATTTTTTTTCAAGGTAAAGGAACAAAAGAGTAAACCAGCCAGGCGTTAAAATGAATTAAAGAGGTGAACTTGCCATTAAATGTTGCTCATAAGATGATGCTTAAACAACACTAACAGGTGAAAATGCCAAGTTGAACAGTTCAATTGAAGTCCAGCCACAAGCCATCAACATTTGAGACAATGTAATGTCTAATGCCAAGTCTCGACACACACGCACACACAAACTACAGGAACACTCCACTCTGTTCTCCACACACACACACACACACACACACACACACACACACACACACACACCTAATGGACAATCTTGTATAACCTAATGAGGGCCCAGTGGCATAGAAACAGCAGTTGGGAGCTATTCCCTGCTCTACAAGATGGCAATAATTATACTGGTTGGGCCTACACACACACACACACACACACACACTACCAGACTGCCTGTTTGACAGCAGGGATTAGCAAGAAGAGGTGCAACTAATGCCCAGTAACGAGACCTCCAGCTTATCGCCCACAGAATCGTGTGTGTACATTTGTGTGTGTATCAGAGAGAGAGAGAGCGAGAGAGAGAGAGAGAGAGAGAGAGAGAGAGATCTACAGTAAATTAGCTGCATGTTATTCTGAACTTTAATGACTTTCCCACATCTCACTGGTGCCACATACCTCAACCATCGCCTTCCCCTCTCTCTCGCTCTCTCTCTCTCTCTCGCTCTCTCTCTCTCCTTCCATGTCTCTCTTTCTGTACCTTTCTCTCTCTCTCTCTCTCTCTCTCTGTCTCTCTCTATCTCTGTCTCCTGTGTTGCTATGGTAACAAGCTGTGCGGGGGCTGTGATGCGGCACACATCACACCCATCTCACTGAGCTCACCGGAAGAGAGAGAAAGCGAGAGATAAAGAGACAAATGGGTTGGTGGGTGGGTTGGTGGGTCGGGGGGGGGGGGGGGGGGGGGGGCTGTGATGGACTGGAGAGAAGGTGGATGAGACGGGCAACCTTAACTGGTCATTGTTGGTTCCATTTGAATACCAGCTGAAGCCATTTAAACCTGTCCCCGCAAACATTTTGACATTGAATAAATGTTGATTCGACAGCCTGCACCAGCGTTGAGAACCTGTGTAAATATAGCACCAAAATAAAAGCAGAGGAATTCAGTCAGGACCTAAATATCTTCCTGATATCATTTTTAAATGGTTTCCAAAGCTAATTTTTAAATAAATTTTTACTGTGCCGTAATATCATATTGTGAAAAGTTTGTGCTTGTTCGGGTTGACATTGAACTTGGCCGCCAGCTGCACATCGACATCTGTCAAAACCTTGCTGAGGTGACAAACAGTTCCATATTAAAACCAACCACACAGTCTGACAGAGCTTCATTAGGTCAGCCCACACAGATCGGCTTAATTGTTGATTACAGGATAAATAGCTCATGAGTCAGAGTTCTACATATTTTACATTTAAATGCAGTGTGATAATGAACTGGGTTATCCTGGCTGATTTTGTCTTAATCAGAATCTTTTATCAAAGAGTTTTAAGTTACTGACACCAAGTTGTCGCTAACATCAAAATGTCTTGGTGAGAGCCTAGGAAGTGCTACCTTGATGTACCTTAAGCCTGTAATGAGAAGGTTCACTTTGTTCCTTTCAAAGAGTGGAGGTGCCTTGATGCAGGAGAAAGGAGCGTCTCTGGGTACACCGGGAAGAAAATATAATCAAATGTGCTGCTCTTTGATAGGGATTAAATATGTATTTACCAACAAAGAAAAGATCCAAGGCACTCGCCCAAAGTATATTTAAAATGCCTTTATTTAAATGGCATATCCAAATGAACTATTAAAAACATCAGGGAGTGGAGGTACCTTCTCAATTCCCCTGGGTCTAACAGGCTATGTTGTCATGTAAAAGTCTCCACTTCTGCTTCCAGACTTGGTGCACATATGACTCATATCACCACAGCAAGTTCTGATAAGGCTCTTCCTTGCACAGTGGGTTACTAGACATTGCATATTTATTTAAAGCTATATGCAGGAGCTATGGTGACCGATGCACATACAGTGCCATGTCTGAACTGCATGGCTTCACATCTCGGCTCATGGTATTCTGTCCACCTTTCCTGTATTTCTCTGCATGAGTGACTCGTGGCTCATGAGAGATTTATTCATTTTGAACCGGACGATGTCATGCTAGAAGCCAGAGTGCAGTCGGTCATTGCTTCAGACTGAACAGATTTGAGAATGACTGAATGACTGAGAGCCAAGGCAAACCCATTTTCATGTATTGATAACCCAATTTCTGCCCTAACCCATAAACATGTTAGGCAGCTGAACAAAGTGACTATGATGAATCAATGCAATCCTCCCTTTTACTAAGCAAAAAAAGAAAGGGAAAGAGCAGCTTCTTAACAATTGGATGATAAGACAAAAGCAAAAAAGTTAATGAAATACTGAGTGAGTTTGGGTCTGTTTCTTGGCTTGTGTTGCGTACAGTAATCCAATTTCTTCAATTATTCCTGTCTTTTCCTACTGTTCACACGAAAATAATGCAGAAAAATAATCTCAAAATATGGTAATTGACAAAACACCCAGCAGCTTCTCAGCTTAATTTCCCCTCTATTTTCGCATCTTTTGTTTCACCAGGCATCTGCCTTTTCTCTGCCGCACCACAGTTCATATTGCTCTTACTGTAATTACCTTTGCCTAGTTCGGAGTCTAGCTGAGCTAAATTAAGGGTCAATTCATTTCCTGTCCAGGCGCTTCGGGAGAGAGTGGTGCCATTCTTTACTGATAGCCTTTCAAATGTGTGATGGATGAAAAGCAAGTGCATTTAATGGAACGAGACAAAGAAAGACAGAGAGAGAGAGAGAGAGAGACAGAGAGCGAGAGCGTAGACAGTAGAGACAGACAGATAGAGAAGGTCAAGTGTAGAGAGGGACAGACTGAAGGAGGGATGGATTGAAGACGAAGGAATGCAAATATCAGACATTACTCTTCTGTTGGGATTCATTGTCTTGGTTCATTTATATAAATGAAATATAAAAAAAAAAAAAGAAATGGCTGGAATCAGTGTAAGAAAAAAAGTAAGAAGAAAATTAAATGAATGTTAAAAACATTGTCATTTTTTCAAAAATGAGCAGCAAAGGGAAATCAAAGGGGATATCCTTCAGATTCCTGAGTGGAATACTACAAAAAATATTACATTTGTGTGTGTGTGTGTATGCGTGCGTGTGTGTGTGTGTGTGTGTGTGTTCGTTAGTGTGTGTGTGTCTGAGCGTGCTGAGCCAATGCTGACGTAACAATCGGTTTAATTCCGCAGTGTAAATCTCAGAGAATGAGCAGCGAAATGCCGAACTGAGAGCTCACAACAGACTAGCCGCACAAACAACATAGTTTATCGTACAAGCACACACAAATTCACACAAGGACAGAAATATAGACACTCGTTAACCTTCTCTCTCCCTCTGTCCCTTTCCCTCTCTCTCTGTCTCTCTCTCTCTCTTTCTGTCTGTCTGTCTGACTCTCGCTGTCTCTCTCTCTCTCTGTCCCTCCGATCCTCTCTAATTCCCAGCACTTTTCCCGTTGGAGTGCTGTAAGAGGATAAGGCCATTCCCTGGGAGAGCAATAAGAGGATGAATGTGTGTGTGTGTGTGTGTGTGTGTGTGTGTGTGTGTGTCTATGTCTGAGTGTGTGTACACATGCACTTTTTGTATGTATGTGCGCATGTTGGTCTGCAAATGTGCATTTCAGTATGGGTGTGTCTGTGTGTGTATCTCTATGTCGTTTCTGTGTGAGAGTGCATCTATATGTGTCTATGTGTGTTGTCTGTTTTCATCTCTGTGTGTGTGTGTGTGTGTGTGACACTATACATGCCCGTGGGTCTGCCCTACATATGGAAAACCTCTTAATTCCCTGTCAAGAGACTCTGAGAGTTGGAATACCATGAAAAACTCCTCTGCATGCTTTTTTTCCCTTCACTCTCCCATGTTTTCCTCATTTTTAACTGCAGAGTGATCACTGGCAGCCATTAATCAGCCCATCTCCTACAATGGGAGTAGAAGAAGAAGGTGAGGTGCTGGGGTGGCAATAGCCTATTAATTTTAAGAATATTTTGAAAGCAGTCAATCATATATTGATGTACTCAGCACGTGGACTGGTATGGAAGCAGGCTGTCTTCAGCCATTTGAAGGTCCCATTATTGATATTCATTAGAATTTGTATTCATTGATTCATTTTCTTTACCCATTTATTCCTTTTCTGGATCACAGAGGGCTGGAGCCTATTCCAGCATGCACTGGGGAGAAAAAGTTTTGGTCATGGTCAAATAAAAAAACTTAAGCTAAAAATTAAAATTAAAAACTTGATCCTTAGCAAGAGTTGGGAATCAAACCCGGGTTGTCAGAGTTGAAGGCAAATGTTTACACCCATCTACCACCACACTATGTCAGACTTCTAACTGTTTCTAGTCGTGTCTCCTTCACATAATGCTTTCATGGTGGGAAAATGTATTTCTCTTTTCGTGCACGGGGCACGTATTTGCATTTTAAGACATGCTCATTTCACAAAATTTCAGGAGATGGCACTGTTTTTTTAATAATGTTAAAGTGTCTTATGGTAGATCTTTCCTTTAAACTCATAATGAAATTAAAAATGACTTTGTTTCAACCGGAAATATGTTGATTCCATCAAAATGCCAATAAATTGTGACTTTAAAGAGATTCATGGTGCACAGGTCACATTGGCCTTAAAAAAGCATACCGGTCAACCATATCGGCAAACTGCCGCCTTGTTGCAAAGTTGATTTTGATAAACAAGAGGTTCCTCCACTCAAAAGTTGTTCTGTTAAATAGTTTAATATTTCATTTCATTTCAAAATTAGGTTATATTCTGTATGACTCTCACTGCACAGGAAATGAGTAGGAAGCCGAGCACAGAATTGGAATAGTCCAGCCAAACCTAAATTTGGCAATACACCTTTTTCTCCTGGGCTCCACAATGGACAGTCAGAGGAAAAAAAACTCCGGCTTATTCACTACTTCATCTTCATTGGAAGAGGAGACAAGAACAGCAGGTGCACAAACATATCTGGATACATCCATTTTGCTACTTTGCCAATATGTCCTCACCACCACAGTAGAGGGCAAACATTAGGAATATTAACTTTTCTTTCCAAGCTAGGCGTAATTTTTCATCAGCATTGGTGAAATTTACTGTCATTCTCCTATTGAAAACAACCAAGACCCAGTTTGCATTTTTCCGCATCCTAGGACAAGGTGAATGCAGCATTAGGTTCACTGAAGGTTTTGGTGTCACGTGGTATAATGCCATTTCAGTGGCTCCTCCATCTCAATAACAAACAATTCAGGGCGGAAAAAAACTGCAGCAGGCATTCACATATTTATATCCGCATGAACACATTGCACCCCTGGTATAAAATACTTGAATGGAGCTGAATTGTCAGCCTCAAATACAGACATGCATGCAGACACATACACACACACACACACACACAAACGCACACACAAGCACATCTCCCTCTCACAGCAAAACACAGACAGAACAAGATGAAGGAAACAAGAAAAGTAGAGGCAGGAGAGAAGAGTCAGAAAGACACAGAGGAGGAGAGAGAGACAAAGGGACAAAAGATACACAGACAGGCGTCGAGCGCAAGAGAGAGACAGAGAGAGAGAATGACAGAAAGACCTGACAGACATCTGAGAAGAATGTCCTTGATACTCTGTAGTTTCAGTTCAGCAGCCTTTTGATCGGCTGTCTTAGAGGACTTCACCCGAACTGACAAAAGAAAATGAAAGTCAAGGTTGTGTTTCATTGGGGTTTAAAATGTAAAGACAAAAACCTGCTGACAGTGCTCTTTGGTATGTGGTTGGCACTTTTGACACCAAAGAAGAAAAGAGATCCAAGGCACCTCGCCTCATGAATTTCTTCCTTTGTCAAATTCACAGAAAACGTCTTGACGTTGTACAACAAATGAATGTCAATAAGGATGAGAAAAACAATGATTCAGTGTGTAAGAAAAAGGAAAAGAGAGAGAAAAAGAGAGAGATCGATATACAGAGAGAGGGAGGGAAGAAGATGAAGAAGACGAAAAGTGAAGATTAGAGCAGAGCAATGATGAGAAATCTAGAAGAACCAGTCCATGGTCTAAAGTCAGACCTTTAACAAGAATTTTAAAACTTTAACAAGTAAACATGCCGACATGATGCAGACACACCTTGGACCAATCAATAACAAGAAACATCATCCCTCCAAGTTTCATCAAAATGGGACTGGTGGTGTAGCAGTTTCAGCCTTTCAAATTTTGATTTAATTTAATTATAGTGTCCCAGCCAGGCCAATCAGTGTCATTTTTTAAACACCAGAACACAGTGAATGTGTTTACATGCACATTAATATTTAGAATATGAGACAATAAATATTCAGAATATGGTGTTTACATGCCAGAATATACCGGTCAATATCAGGCTTATGCACCAACTCATAAATGGAATATTTGAATATCCCGAATATAAACAGAATATTAATGCACATGTAAATTCACTCACTTTAATTATAGCGCCCCATTAGACCAGTCAGTGTAATTTGTAAGGATAGCTAGATTGTGTAGCAAGTTTCACGGTGTACAAAGTCTGAAATTTTGACATTTAATTATAGCACCTCCATCAGTCAATAAGTGTTTTTTTTTACACACAGTGCAAAGATGCATCAACCCTCTATGTGCCATCAGAATCAGACCAGTGGTGTCTGAGATACCATGGACAGACAGACACAATTTTCACACCCCAGTTACTTTACTTTACCAGCATTGCTAACACATTCTAGCAAGAGGCTGGTGCTGACTTTGAGGAATACAAACCCTGTTGGGAAAACATTTTGAACATCCTAAGAGTGGGCTGAATTAGTGATCAATAGGATAGGCTTCCAAAATCCTGAGCCTTTCCTTTAAAGGCAGAGACTAATCCAGTCCCAATGGCAGATCTCCCTACTCACATTGTATGGAACTGGAAATTATGCAAGAATTGCATTACCAGGAAACAAGTTGGAGGTTGAGCACAGTGCTTCAACCTGAAACTAATTTTCACTGCTGTGTGTGACAGAAAAGGTGTTTGAGTGTGTGTGTGTGTGTGTGTGTGTGTGTGTTCTTTTAAGTGTCTCTGTGAGTCTCCAGAGAGAAGCCATAGAGACACAGACCTTCTATTGATCGCACAACCTTTACAGATGAGACCACACCACAGGGAGACAGTCTCACTCTCAACACACCTATGCATGTACACACACACACAGACACACACACAAACACACACACACACACACACACACGCATGCATGCATACATGTACGTACTGTACACACACAGCCAGCACTATCATACGCACACGGTCACATTTGGTCACACACATACAATAATACACACCAGCACTTCTTCCTTTTTCTTTTCCTCCCCTTCCCCCCCTCCATCGCCCTCTCTCCCTCCCTCTCTATCCATCCATCTCTCTCCTACATATTCCCTTGTGTTTAATTACAAGCAGTCTTTTATTGCAATGCAATGAGTAGAAAGAGCAGAATGAATTTCCATCATTTCACCAATTAAATGACATGAAACAGCTCTTGTTTTAATCAAGAGTAAATTAACATGATACTAGCAAACATTACACAACCCCATTGCCACTCACAGGCTAGAACAGACCCCGTGTGTGTGTGTGTGTGTGTGTGTGTGTGTGTGTGCGTGCGTGCGTGCATGTGTGTGTGTCTTTATGTGTGTCCACGGGTGCCAGTGTGCATGTGTGTGAATGTTTGTTTGCAAGTGTAGCTACATCCCACACCCAGCAGTGATGTGAAAATTACGCTCCTACTGTGAGTGATTTGCTTTTCATGTCTGACAAGAAATATTTTATTACCATCATATATGAATGCCACACACAGACACACACACACGCTAAACCTGTCTCCTCTCCTCACCCCACTGCTAATCTCTCGTCTCTCCAATCATCCTCTCCCCTCGTTCCCATTCCTCTCCGTTCTGTGTCTCTTCACTCCTAAGGCTCTTCATTTCTCTGCTCTCCTCTCGCTTCCACGCAGGTGTACTGCAGGGACGAATCCACTGAAAATCAATTTCAAAGACGGCTTTCTTTCGAGACAGCTTGAGCCCTACAAAAAGCCACTCGTCTCGGACAGTTGTTTGACCACGAGATGCCGTGTAACCTCTCTCTCAAATTAAGACCGCAAGGAAGCGCGGCCTTAGTAAACAGCTGTGGTGTGAAGCGGGGCGCTGTGGGGGTCTGACCTCGGTTAAAAGTTCAGTTCAGAGTGTCTGTTGTCACACACTTGTACCTTGGCAGAACGCAAGCAGCTGGATCCAACGAGAGAGAGAGGCAAAGGTGGGGAGAAGAACAAAAAGAACAGGAAGAAGAAAAGAGAAAGAGAGAAATAGACTGAGAAGGAGAGAGAGCAACAGAGAGGCTGTGACAGAGATGAGAGATGTGACAGGTCCAGACTGATGGGAGATGAGAGGGCAGCGGGGTCGTGGAATATCTGCACATAGATGTTGAGACTCTGATTTGAAGTTCACTGAAATGGCCATTAGCAACTGACCTCACCAGCTCGCTGTCACTAAACCCTTCCTCTAACAGCGCAGAATGCACTTCATAGAGCTCTCAATACGACTTTAGCCACCGTCACACACAGCCGCACATTTACTGACACACACACGCACAGACAAAAACACAAATACAGATGCACCCACGCATGCACATACCCATTCACATAAACACAAGCGCATGCGCCGCATATCGCCCCAGCTGTGATGCTGGATTCGTCCAAATGGTAGGGGATATTTCCATGGCAACAGCAGGCAGAAGGGGTGCAGAGTTGTGCGGGATGATTTCCAGAGAGATTCTGCGAACACTTTTGATTCAAACTATTCACCTTCTATTCATTCTATTATATGTCTATTCATTGTTTTGACACAGTCAGGGCATCTACCTCTGATGAAAACACAGACCTTCCAGACCTTGTTATATACTGGCTGCCTTTGCAACAGATAAAAAGCTAGTTTGAGCTCTAATGTTGGAGAAGATTTTGTATTTATTGATTTTAACCTATAGAATTTGTATTTGTAGTTTTTAACCAAGTTTATAACCAACAGTTGCAAAACAGACAGGGAAAATACAGGCATTTATTATTAGCACTAGTGGAGTTGACATAACACTTAAAAGGCAGGCCGTGATTGAGAGGGAAACATATATTTCACACTGTAATGACTGGCCAAAAGATACAGAAAGATGTTACTGCTGTGAACCCAACCGTACGGCAAGTTATATCTAATATTATTTAATGCACTACATGGTTACAGGATTTTACATTAAGGAGGGAAAGAGGTATGTTGTGTGCACGCATGTGTGTGTGTGCGTGTGCCTTTGTGTGTGTGTGTGTGTGCGTTTGTGTGTGTGTGTGTGTGTAAGAAGACAAATACGATCTAAATCTCCTCTTTATCTGGCCCAGTTGTAATGAACCGCAGACTGCAGCCTAACCCAATGAGCCGTGCAACTACACACCCACTCCCAAAACTAACACACATAGTGTTGACTAATACACACAGTGTAAACACATATAAACACACACACACACACACACACACACACACCCCACACACACACACACAATCATTCACTAATAAAGCAAAGAGAGATTCAAACTGAAAATGCAGCCAATCTATTGGCATGACAAATAATTTAGAGCCAGACAGAACAGGGTATTAAGTTGACGCAGAGAAAAACTAGAATAACAGAGAGAGAGAAGGAGAGAGAGAGAGAGAGAGAGAGAGAGAGAGAGAGAGAGAGAGAGTACAAATCACTGTCTTTTAGCAGCTTGGTCGGTGGCGTCTTCTGTCTCTATGCTGTGTGTGCTGTCATGCACTAATGTGCATTTGTGGTTCCATGTATCCCTATATGCACTCGCTTGCATGCTGCTGGTGTGTGTGTGTGTGTGTGTGTGTGTGTGTGTGTGTGTCTGTGTGTCCCATGTGGCTATAGATCTTTATCTCAGCCCAGCTATTCATTAATGGGTCTGTAGCCTGCTGGCACCATGAGGAATGGTAGGACAGAAGCAATCAATACATGCAGGCTCCAAACGCAGACAGAGTGTGTGTGTGTGTGTGTGTGTGTGTGTGTGTGTGTGTGTGTGTGTGTGTGTGTGTGTGTGTGTGTGTGTGTGTGTGTGTGCGTGTATGTGCAGGGTGATTTGACAACTGATTCATGACCTCTAACCAAGCCACTGAACACACACAAACACACACACACATACACAGACAAAGAAACCCACAGGCATGTGTCAGACTGAGAGTTTCCTTATGATATGGCAGTTAGCCCCAGGACTTAATGTGGGAATCCAGGAACATTTCTAGAAGAATGACATCTAAAGCAAGAAACACCCTGGAAGCATCAGACATGTTTTCAAAAGCACTAGTTGTTTTTAACGGCCAAACACACACTCCAGGCGTCCAGTGGAGCATCAAACTGTCTTGATGCGTCGCTCTGAGCTCGGTTTGATTTGGGGCTTTGGACCTGACCAACGAGAACAAAATGGAAAGCCTGGAAAGATTCATTGTGAGAACGACACATCACGTCCAAACGCCATAGTCATTAGCATGGAGACGGTTGAATCAGCTGAGAAAATGATTATCTGTGTGTCTTGATTGATCGTGCGATGTCAAGCACACAGCCCATCTCAAACTGATTTTGTTCTCACTAAGACAACTTGGGAAGAACATTATCCACAAGGACGCAGTTATTGACTCGGCATTCTTGGAACACAACATCTATTTTTCCAATTTGTGTCACCCTCTCAGAATGATTGACAGATTGTTCAGATTCAGAGCATCTGATCACCAGAGTAGAGAGAGATCAGAGTGCCAGGTCGGCCTTTAGCGGCAGCCCTGGATCAGGCAGGGGTTCAGTGTCTTGCTCAGGAATTAAAGATGAACACACTGACTGTGGCGAGGATCATTCAGGTCACCAGACTCTCTCTCTCTCGCTCCCCCATCACCACACAATACCTGAATTAGTATTGATCTTATTAGAGGATCCACTGATGTGAGGGAAAAGAAGTCACTCTATGGAGGACTGAATCCTGATTGACTTTTACCACTCATCTCCTTCTTTTCTATTCTTTTCTGTTCTATTCTACTAAATTCTATTAACTCCCATAGTTTTCTGCCCTAGGTAACTGAATCATCTTCTTTATCATCATCTGTGTGCTCTTGTTGTAATGTAATTATCCTGGTGTTAAACAGAGTGTGTGCTCAACTGGGATAATCAGAAGTTCCTTGAACAGACCTCCAGTGAGCAGAGCACCCACCCATGACCATCTCCAATTTACAACCAGGGGCCGTTTGTAATACTGATGCTAACGAAGGCTGATATTCAATTAACCAACCTAATCAGAACTGACTCTGGCCAGAGACGGAGCAGCAGAAGACTATACTGCAATAAAAATAAATTTTAACAAGTCATTTAGTTTTGTATTCAGCCGTAGAAAATGATTTTTCCACACAAGTGGAAATGCCAATGGTGTGAGACAGCTTCATTTTCAATGTTTTAAAGTTTAGTTTCACTTTCTTCAAGAATTTTAATGTGACAAGTGACCATACAGTGTGCTTGAGGCAAATGAGGCAGATTGCTTCACTAATAACAAGATGATGTTATGTGATTCAAGACAATTCTTGAAATAAGTTGATTTGCTTTGGAAATTAGCTTTTTGAAATTGGCATACCTTATTGGACAATTTTTAATTGGTTCTTACAAAAATAAGATATCAAGACTGAATACCAGATAAAATGGCTATGTTTTGCAGTGTAGGAAGAGGAACCAATGGTATTAGTTGTGTGAAAGTTCAGAAATGACCTACCAACCATAAGTGGTTGGTACTGCCAAGGTCTTTTTGTAAAATAAGTCAACATTTATTTATCCGGGGAAGGTTGACTGAGAATGGTTGCTCTTTTCCAGCAACACCCTGTCTTACATTCAAGAGGTTCCACACAACTGGGAGCTTCCCAGTACAACTACAGTCTTCTACTGTTGATCACTGAGCAGCTCCACTGGAGCAGTTGGGGTTTAAGTGCCTTGCTCAAGGGCACATCAATCATAGATGTTGAGGGAAGAGAGAGTGCTACTCATTCACTTTCCACACCCACATCAGTTTAGTGCCTTTGGACCAACACTAAAACTAAAACAGATCTCTTGCTGTGTAAAATTATTTGACCTTACACTTACCATCAAGCCCTTGGCATAAAAATAGTCACAACTTCGACACAACTTAACCCTTGACTGGACATCAACGTTATGCAAACTCTACCTGGTGCCAGCCATTCCAGAGGAGGAGTTGTGAGGACGGACCTGTCTCTCTCTCCCATCTTTCTTTACCTGCTACTGTTTTCTTTCTCTCCTTCCACTGCCAAACATTTCACATGGCGAAGTAAACACAATTAACAGCGTATTCAGTACAGCTTTAAACTTTACCTCACTCTCTCAGTGGACAGCATGAGGATGACAACGATGAAGGTGATGAAGATGATGAAGATGATGATGATGAGCATGATGATGGCGATGATGGTGATGATGATAATGATGAGCATGATGATGGCGATGATGACACAATGATGCTGCCAATGATGATTTAATTACACAGGGCAGATAACTGTGGGAATAGAATAGAATAGAATAGAATAGAAGGAGATTTGTAGCATTTTAATGGTAATGATATGATAATGATCCCAATCTATTCCAAGTCTATTTTTTCTCTGCATGTTGGCTGCCATAGGTGCTAAAATCATTATTCATCTTATGTTAATTACACGGTTGGCATGGCAACCAAAACTCAAGAGGCTTAGAAGTAAGTTTCTCACACACACACACACACGCACACACACATGTACACATACACAGATGTAGATACAGAGAGTGCAATTGGAAGGTTATTTTTGCCAGCGAATTGTGGGAGGAATTCATCTAAGTGAGAACAGAGCTTAATGTGAAAACCACCTTCAAAATTGTGTGTGCATGTGTGTTTGTGTCTAATGTATATTAAATGCCAACAATGTCTACCACTGTACAGTATGGATGTACAGTTTTGTTAGTGTGTAACAGCATTCGTGTTACATGCATCTGTGTGTGTCCGTGCTGTTGGGGGATTACTGCTCACCAGGGCATGAAACAAACTTGGTGGTTTCTCGGTTCTGAATTTCAGCCAATTAATTTTGTGGAAACGTAGCTTTTAAACAAAACAAGACGGATCAAACACAAGTTGGAAAGTACAGGGGAATGGGCAGACTTAAAACATTTTGCTGATGGGTTACTGTTACTTAAGCCCTGGCTACCACAATACACCACTGTAAATACAATACAACAGTACAGAACTTTGTCGCTCCACTGACCTGCCGACGAGCAGGAACTCTCCCACCAGCCCCTGGCGTCTCATGGCCATGAGGATGTTGCGGACGGTCATGCCTTCGCAGAAGCAGGCCACCACCCTGGCTTTGGGCAGGTGGGCCCGCAGCCTCTCCAGCAGCCGGTCAAAGCTCTGCTCCCCGGCATTACTCCAGATTTTGCCTGGAGCAAACATGTCAAATAAACACAAACATGAGATTAGGTCTGTGACTTTCTTGAGTGATAGGCTTCACCCTCTGTTGCTCCATGTGTCGTGATACCCTGGACAAAGTGTCAAGTTTCATGTGTTTTGTTTAAGTTGTCAATAAAACCAAAATGTGAAGCCTCTCAAAGTGCATATTATATATGTATAGTTCACAATCTTTTCAAAGCCCTGGTACACACAGGGTAATACCGGTGTTTTTTCTTTCAGTTTGTGTCAATCGTCTGGGTTGCCCTTCTCCTTTACATTATTCCTGTACAGTATGAAAAACAACTTCCACAGACTTGATAATTGCCCAAGGTTGGTGATCGATCACAGTAAACATGAAGCCTTAATTTGGTTTTGTCAGAATTTCTCTGTTTTATCCTTATTTCATTGTGCCCAAGTTGAGTGTTTTCATATCAGTGTGTCCATGTCTTCTTACTTGGGGCGTCTCTGTTAGCCAGGACAGCAGTTAATTTCAAGCTAGGTTTGACACTGTAAAATTTGTATTTTAAAAATGTCAAGAAAGAACAACAACAACAAATCTAATTACATACTTCATGCATTGCGAAATGATTGTGGGAAATGTAAACGAGACGCAGGCAGTAGTAAATGGGCTGTGACTCTAAATGACACTGGTATTTCCCTTTCAGCAAGATACAGAAATAATCCAAGGAACCCCATGCTGCTGATTGTTTGAAAATGCCAGAGTACAGTAGAATATTAGTTCACATACACTGTGCTCCCATCTACTATTTTGATATTTGAATCTAAAATGTCCAGCTGTTCCCACCAAAATTCTGCTCTCAGCCTTGGCTACATATTTCCACATTCTTTGGAAAAAATCTTGGTTAGTTTGTTGTGGTTATTTTGAGTGATTCCTTGTCAAGAACATGTATCTTACCAGAGTGGGCGATGCAGATTCCCTCCTTGGCTGCCATGTCCTTGAACGCTTCCATCCCACTTTCACCATAGTTGCCTGGAAAACCATAGAAAGGGATGGAGAGATTCTTTAACTAATTCAACATCTTTTGAAAATGACTCCAAACAGCTGTTTAAACAGAAGAGAAGAAGAAGACTTTTTAACTTATTTTAAGAAAATTACGATTTTAGGAATGAATAATAGACTAAATGACTTGTTAAGATGGAGAGTTTTTGCAGTGTAGATAGATAGATAGATAGATAGATAGATAGATAGATAGATGACAAGGGATTATGAATATGATGGACTGAATCAAGTAAATAGCCATTATTGATTCATTACTGAATCCTGCAAAGTGCTGATTTGAGAGGAAATTTTCTAGCACAAATTATCTAATGCATTTTCCTTACTGACAAATTTTAGGGTAAAATGTGATGCAGAGTGATGTACCTGTGCATTGTCCCCTGTGGGATTTTAACGACTCGCCCGCTGCAACAACTTGCCCACTACTGCACTATTCATAAAAGCTAAAAAATTTGTGTCAGAGAAAGCTACAAAGCAGGCTACTAAGTGTGTCTCCCCACTGTGGAACCCGTTTCTTTGCCAGAGAAAGTGGGTGACCTGGAATTTATGCTAATGAAGGGTTGTACACACTGGCAAAGAATATGATAGGATTCCCCTCTTTCATTTCTCTTTCTCTCCCTTTAATCTCTCCCCCTCTCCCTCTTTTCTTCTATTTTTATTGAAGAAAAGATCAAAACTCTGCCGTTCTCTTCCTTTTTTCGCAGTCTGTGTCTCTCCTCTTTCCCTCACCCAAGAGTTTTATCCCCTTCTAATGTTTCCTCCTCTTAATCTGTGTGGCATCAATAACAGAATGCTCCCTAATTAGGTCTCATCGATCTGTGCCTCGTTTAAAGAGAAATAGAGAGAGGAGAGCAGAGGAAAGGGCATGAAGAGAGAGAGAGGCAAGGAGGAGGAGGGGGGATGAGACAAAGGGAGGGAGAGAGAGAGAGAGAGAGAGAGAGAGGGAGAAAAAAGCAAGACAAAAACAGAGAGGGAGTGACACAGAGAGGGGAAAAGAGAGGAGAGAGGAAATAGAAGAGGTCCCACAATCCCTGACCACTGCCGCCAACTCTGTGTGTGTGTGTGTGTGTGTGTGTGTGTGTGTGTGTGTGTGTGTGTGTGTGCGTGCGTGCGTGCGTGTGTGTGTGTGTGTGTGTAGCCGGGCCACTGATGAGTGTGGTGAGCGAAGTGTAAAGTCCTGTAATTAGTGTCTCAGTGAGAGGAGTGGGAGACAGATGGCACAGACCGCCCTTCCCCTGTGCGCACACACACACACACACACACACATACACACACATACAAGCACGCACGCACACACACACACACACACACACACAGGCACATTCATCCACTGTTGCCATCATCTAAATCGATAAAGCTTGTAACCTACTTCACTCTAGTCAACTGGGATTTATGAGACAACATATCTCTCTCTCTCTCTCTCTTTCTCTCTCTCTCCATCTATCTATTTCCCTGTCTGTCTATCTGCCATAGCTGCTGTCTCTTTATCCCTTTCTCTGTCTCTATCTCTGAATCTCCCTAACACACACACACAAACAGGCACTCTCTCTCTGCTAGTTTATTTTACAAATTCTCACACATATACATACACACTTGTCATCCTCCCCACCCTCTCTCTCTTTCATACACAAACACGCCCACACACACATTCATCAGTTTTAGGTGGGCTGGAAGCAAACAGTAAGTAAGAGGGAGTCTCTCTCTATCTATGTCTCTCTGCTGCACACTAAACTAACTTCTGATTTAGTTGTTATTTATTTTTTAGTAGGGTACGTTCCATCAAACATTTGAAAACCTTTGGGGAAATGCATACACAGAAACTCAAGAAAGTTATAATGAGAATAGATTCATGACAAAATACAGCAAAGTGTTGATCTGAGATCAGATGAAAGGGGATGTCACCCCCCTTGATGCACAAATCATCGAATGCCTTCATTACCTTTGAGGTGGACTGTAATCAAACACAAAGGAAAGTGAGAAGGAACAAAAATTCTCACCTTCATATTTCATACCCAGCCATTATTGCACTCGCAGCCGCACCGTGGCAATTTCAGTTCAATTTCAGCTTCAAAGTTCAATTCGGAGCTGGGCTTTCTCCTTGGGCGAAAATACCTGCTGCACCCCCTGCTCACTCCAATGCACCCCACCTCCCAAATCTCCTCACCCTCTCATCATCCCAAATTCACCGGCCTTTCCCTCTCACTTGTCTCTCCCAATGCCAACCCCTCTCCCCAATTTTATTCCATTATTTCTTTCTTCATTTATTTTAACCCCTCTAACACACACACACACACACATACACAGGCTAAACCCTCTACTGCAGTTCACTTACAGATGTAGCCATCATTTTCACAGTTGCTCCTTAGTGACCATCTCATTTTGGAATAAAGCTTTTCATATATATTTGCCTCGTTCTCCCACCTCTCTTTTGATTGCTCCCCTTATTTCATCACCTCCCACTAGAAGACCAACAGGGATCTCTTATAATAGCATCCACATCACAGATTCGCAGATTCTCTCTCTTCTCCTCTCCTCCCCTTTTTCCCTCTCCGCCTTTCTCCCCTTCACCTCTCCTCTTGCTGCTCTCCTCAACTGTGTTGACTCTCTTTCATCCCTCCTTTGGAATCCCTCGATTTCTCACCCACCTACAGATGATATTTTAGCAAACAATTTTTTAGCAACAATCAAAAAAACAAAAATGTTTTTTCTCTTTTTTAGAATCAGCACTGAATCACATTTATTTTTTGAGCTGTTAACATAGTTGTGTGGACTCTAGTGAATAGCATTAATCCTTTGCAGAAAATGGTTGTTAAACTGCTCTCTATGGGCTGAAACTTTCAACCCCCCCCCCCCCCCCCCCGGAGCATTACAGCATGCAGTGAAAGAGACACAGAGGACTTTGTGTCTTCTCTCCCCTATTTTCCTCCCATCTCCATCACCTCTCCCTCTCATCCCTCTTCTCTCTTTCTCAATTACCCTCCTCTTCTCTTCCTCTCGTCGCTCATCGGGTCAATTGCACGCAATCAGATGTAAAGTAGAGAAAAGGTTTCCTCCCTCTACTTTCCCTCTCTCCCTTCCTCCTATTTTCCTTTTTTCTCCTCCTCTGACCCCTCATGCCCTTCATCTGGTGAATGGCAATATACAGTGAAATTTCAAGCATTGTACAGTAAAGGGCATCCTCCTCTGTCCTCTCCTCTCTTTCCTCATCTACCCTCCTCTTTCCCTCCATCTACCCCCCCCCCTCCCCCCCAACATTCTCATCTGGAGTGTTACAACATGCAGCTAAATGTCAAACACAGAAATGCCCTGGGGCAGGCTGGCACTCTGACACTCACACTGTGTCAGACACAGAGCTAAACAAGATCACTGATTTACATGCATCATAAAACACACACACACACACACACACACACACACACAGGTATGGTAACCCACTAGCCTATACCCAACAGGCCAACAGTCCCTCTGCTGCCCTTCCTGGCTGGCTGCAGAACAACTTGAAACACCACCCACTTCAATGTAAGTCAGTGGGACTAAGGACCATCTTCTATGTAGAAATATAAAGTCAATACAGTTTATCTACAAGAAATTATAGTTACAGTAGTTAATTTCATTACTGATAATGTCTCCCCTTATGGTGATTTAAAACAAAAAATAATAATTATGCCATATTACAAAGATATCTGTGTGAATTTCAGAACATAAGGGAGTGTCTACATAATCCTGTTCTTGGTAATGATGCTGGCTCTGGGCTATATGTGTGTTTTACGATCATATAGAGCAGTAAGGGCTGCAGGTGTTGGTTTCACCCGTGTTCCACCTGCTCCATACTCCATGCTTTTACTCTACTGTGCAAACTCTGGTTCCAAAAATACACCATTTTGGTGCCCAGAAATCTCACTTTCCAGACTTCAAACAGGCAAATCTCTGAA